>NC_056529.1:15070166-15186077 GCF_019175285.1 Sceloporus undulatus | reverse complement strand
CAGACTGCTGCACCCTCTCCTTGCTTGTCTGTTCCTCCTGATTTACAACTTTTGTCATCTTGACCACAGTCTCATGTTGCTTGCTTTTTATCTCTGAAATCTGGGGGAGAGGGGGGATAAGAAATAGAAAATGAACATATTAAACCATTTTTGAACAACAGGCTTGAAATTCTATGCATAGCATTTGAAGCAAATCCGCAAAGCCCAGAGACATGAACAAGTCGACATGTGTTTACTTGGCCCCTAAGTGAGACCAGGGTTAATTTGGCTTCCAGGAGGAGGGCACAATAATTATGCAATAATTGTAATAGTGATGCTTGTAGAGGTTTTGTGTGTGCGTGTCTTCAAATCACCTGTTGACTTACAGCAACCCCATGAATCTCAGGGGGGTTTCTTAGGCAAAGAATCCTCAGAGGTGGTTTTGCCAGTTCTCCCCTTTGAAATATAGCCTTCAGCTCCTGGTATTCATTGGTGGTCTCCCATCCATGTACTAACCAGGGCTGATCCTGCTTAGCTTCCATGATCAGGATCTGATTAGTTAGGGCCTTGATGGTGGTGGTAATGCCATTCCATTACTACCTGCTGTGGATCCATTGCTGAAAGCTGCTCTGGGAGCAATTCCAAATAGAAGAACAAACATGTGAATGATTTTGCTACTGAGAGGATCACAGAAACCTGAGTCAGTCCCACAGACTGATGGATGGTGAAGTTAAAGAATAATAATAGCATCTCAGAGTAGCGGGCAGAAAAAACAGGAATGCAGCTGAAATTAAATAAAACAGGAAAACGTGTGTGTGTGTGTGTGCGTGTGTGTGTGAATTTCTGAGCCACACAAATGTAAATAAATATTTACTGTTTGGCAAATGTTTCATCTGGTATGGTCTTCTATAATGGGCTTCTATGTCTTAAAATTTTTCACATTCCTTGGAGTACAACCCCCATCCTCCCCAGAAAACATGACCAACGCTGGCTGGGAATGCTGTGAGTTATGGCCCTAGACATCAGGATGGCAACCGGTTGGGGAAAGGATGTCCAAGAACCTTTGCACCAACATGGGAGATGATGGGAGGAAAAACCCAAAGCTAGATTTGACTTCTATCCCAGCATTTCCCTTGAAACTTGTTTCTATGGTTGGCTCACTGTTCTGTTTTATAACACTCACCATGCCCCATGGCAGGGATTGTCAGTTATCCCTGCAATTTCTATGGGGGGGGGGGGAGAAGCATTGTCTATTAACATTAGATCTATTAGGCAATCACTGAAAAGTACACAATTCAGGTTCTACTTCTTTCAAGCGAATTATCTGGCAGAAGGAGTCTTCTGCCTGTTTGACAGCACTGCGGATTTTTGTTAGCTAACATTCATCACAAGAAGAAAACAACCGGCTGTGGATCAATAAAACCCAGAATGGATTTAAAATATCTACCTAGCATGGAGAGGAGGGGGAGGAAACGACTCAGGATTGCTTTAATAAAAGTCCTTTGAAAATGTACAGGACATTTGTACACACTGATGGCATCACTAGACTCTGGACATCCAACCATTGTGGCGACTTTCTATTACAAGCCCATAACTGAGAGTTCAGGAGGCATTAACTCTTTGTGAATTCTGATGCAAATTGACTTGATTTCTACCTCCCAAACAAAAGTGTGGATCAGGATGCAGTATGCACTAGTATAAAGATATGTCGTTGAATACTCAGGATTTTGTATGCCATCTTGTTTCCAATTTTTAGATATGGTTATGAAAGGTGGACAGTGAGGAAAGCTGATAGGAAGAGAATCAAATACAGATACAGTCATAGATAGTGGAGCATCGTTTAGGTGTTAGACTATGACTTTGGAAACCAGCTCAGCCATGAAACCTACAAGACCTTGGGCAAGTCACATATTCTCAGCCTCAGCAATGGCAAACCTCCTCTGAACAAATCTGGCCAAGGAAGCACCATGATAGGGTCACCATAAGTCAGAAACAACTTGAAGGCACACAACAACAAAAGTGCAGATAGACAAGTTCTTTCCCACTGAAAGTTTCTCTGTCTTCTTTTGCACCTTGGATGCCACAGGAAAATCAAGGTAGACTCTGTTTGTATGCAGGATCCAAAGGAAAAAAGAAAGAAAGAAAGATTTGTTTCCTTAACACCAATGCAGAGCGACCTTGCGGTTTCACACTGTATTTTATCTCAGACCTGTTCCTGGAGTAACTGATGAAGACACAAGAATGTAGCGAAAACAAATTGAGAGAATGAAGGAGTGGAAGGGGGGGACTTGTGGAACCGCCACCACCATCCCCTTTTCAACAGCTGTGTGCATATGAAAGGAAATGATGGGGGAGTCTTTGGAAAGGAACTTGTGTCTATTTCAAAGCAGCTTGGCTGGAGTAACAATAAGACGGGGGATGCTGCACCAAGTTCGCCAAGTGTTTGAAGTGTGTTGCCGTGAGACAAGCCAACAACGTGGACTGAGATTGCTAGCATGCTGTAGCAAGGCCTATGCTCTGTTCAATAACAGATGTTTGGTCTCTCTGGGAAGATAATTGTCCCACTGTAAGGTTGGTTTGACCTGTGTGTGAACAGCACTGTGCATTGCACAGAGAGCAGTTAACAAATGATGCTGGCCTTCTCTCTCCTTCCTTCTCTCTCTCTTTCCCATTCTCTCTCTCTCTTTGAGCCAGTAGAATGCTAAGCCACGCTTCCTTTTAAGCACATAATTACTCCAGAGCAACTGGAGCCCATACATCCTCCTGGCCTAATGGCTCTGAAGCCATTTTGCCCTAATTTATGAGGACAGGGTTCAAAGTTTTAATAATATTTGGATAATATCATTGCCAAAATGTCTTTGAGCAGTGATGTATGAAGGGAAAAGTGGGTGCATTTGGATTCTGTGCATGACAAGCTGGAGCCCGGGCTCTGCTCAAACCTTTATGGAAAACGTTTGCGGAGGACCTGGGCTGCCTCATGAATTATAGATCGATGATCGCAAGGGATTATAAATGGTGACGGAAAACATGCCGGGGCTGCGTGTTCCTAAAGGACGGTCCTGTTTGCCGCTCGGCTTGTATGCAGATAAATGAATTGTGGGGAAGACCCAAAATGGTTGACTAAACACTTAGGAGCTAATATATTGGTGCATCAGCATAAAATATACACACACGCCCTGGTGTGCTGGGATATTTATGCTGACACTCTCGGCTCAAGTGGCTCACCAGCTTCTTTGGCTCCTCATCACTTACCTAATAAAATCTGCATCCTAACTGCCCCTCTGGGCATGTTTATCTGATAGTCCAAGCTGTTGGTGGCTTTATTGTTGTTTGGTGCAATTGGCTGGCAGCAATGTGCACCATGAGAGTCTACAATATGGCAATTATGTCAATCAATGGGAAATATGAAAGGGGTATAGCATCTCCTTCTCAGGTGCTAGAGATCCTCAGATAGGATGGAAACAAAAACAAAACAGAGTCCCCCACACATTGCAAGCCATAATTGTCATTTCCCTTGAAACTGGAGAATAATCTACTTTGAGTTGTGTAATGGCTTTGGCCCAGCATGCTTATGAAACTGCCCCTTCTCTTGTTGTCCCATCCCAACTTCTACAGTGACTTTTGGCGAGCCCTTCTAATAACCTTCAGCCTTGATTCAAGCCCATGTTGAATACAGAAAGAATACAGCATACAGAGAGATATTTGCATGGCTGATCCACAGATAGATGAGCGGCCATTCTTCTAAAACTCAAAGGATGTCATTCTTCACCAATTTCAGCCTTGAAGGAAACAATGAATAATTTTAGCACTTTTCAGCCCACTGCAAGAAAGTCTTTGAAAACTCCCCCCCCCCCTTTTTTTTTTTCAGACAACTATTCTCAGTTAGGACATATTCTGTGCAAAATTCACATATGTTTTTTATTTTCTGCAAAGAAAATATTGGCCAAGATCCTGCATTATCAGATGTAGATAAGATGAAAAAACTCTGTCCTCATAGCTAAGTCTAATAATGCCCCCTCAAAACACTAACCTTTTCAGCTTCCCAGGAGCTCCAACCCAAAGTTTTCCAAGGTACTAAAAAGCAGGACATTGGAAAATGACACCAACAATGCTCTCCCAGCTGTGGATTGTATCAACAATAGGCAGCTGGAGAAATCCCTTGAGGTCTTCCCATAACTGCTTGTCTTAATGTGCCTCACTAGTATGTTGCAGATGTCATTTTCCACTGCCCTAATCTGGAGTGTATTGGTAACCCTACTGTTTGGGTCCTGCCAGTTTGAAAGGTTTGGGTCCTGCCTATTTGGTATCATGTTCATTCACAACTGACAGTAAACATAACAGCAGTTATGAATCTGTAAATTCAGCTTACAAATGTTGGGGGAAGGGGACTGGCCATAGTGCCCTGCACACCAACAGAGCAATCCTCTGTTGCTGCAGATGGTTTATTGGCTTTGAAGATGGACTTTAAGGACCAGAAACAAAGTATAGCAATCACATTGTGGCTATGTCTTTGATTCAGGATATCAGTCCTCCACTAGCACATTTTTCCTCACCAGATTTACAAATACTTAAAACATAGTAAAAAAAAAAACATTGCACAACTTTTGGTGGGAACAAAGTAAAGGGCCTTCTTGGTGGATGCTCTCAGACTTTAGAAGTCCCTCCCTAGAAAAGCCAAGATGGCCCCATACACTGGTCCCTTCTCTTATGTGGGTGATCCTTTCTGGACCCCCCACCCGCATAAGGGAAATTCCATGTATGCTCGAGCCCCATTAAAGACAATGGGGCTTGTGCCTGCAGCAGCACATGCTGTGCATGCTATTACTCTTTCCGGCACATGGTGCTGCTTCTTCCGGTGCAGCTTTCAGTGTATGCTGAAAACCACATATGTCGCACCTGCAGGAACACTGCATATAGTTTTTAAAAATATTTTTAAATGTCTTTAATGTTTGATGTTTTTAACTTTAGAAATTGTTAGCCACCTTGAGTCCCGATGTTGGGAGAAAGACGAGATATAAAATAACAAACAAACACACAAACTTCTCCCCCTATGGCTTCTCTCTAACACTGAAGTGTCATTCTTTTTCCATTTAGCTTATCCTAAGCCCCACTGAACTCAATGGGGCTTGGTTCCTAGCAGATATATCTAGGGCTGTGCTGCCAATATCCTATTTTGAGCTATCCCAGCTCTGAAGACCAGATTTAATGCTGGGTCAGAATTAAAGATTGAGCAGCCATTTTTCATTAAATCAAGGCAATCAGGCTAGTAGTTGAATTTGGCTTGAAACACACTCTTTTTTCCAGACATCGACTCCTTTGCCACAAGTTACAGCACCGGCTTAATCAGGTGTGACTTTCTTGCTGGGATATTCTTGAGAAACATATTGTGGAACATTTCATGTCTCCTTTGATAAAGGCAACATCATATTCCAGGCCATATCTCAGAGGGAAGGGTTCCATTATTAGCTACAGAACTCAATTTTGGTTTGTTGCACAATTCCTATCAAAGATTAAGCAGAAAGAGGGTTTTTCTCCCCCATGGCTGACGCTGGGGAATATGAATGACACAAAATGCCACATTTGATTGATTGGATGGGCTTCAATTAAGTAAGAAAGAAAGAAGGGTGGGGAGGGTTGAAAGAAACGTTCCCAAACTACAACTTATCTCCTCTTTCTTTTGCAGATATTGGGTTAGTTGAAAGTGTTTTCTTGTTTCAAACTCTACACATCTTGTTGCTGTTGTTGTTGTTGTTGTTGTTGGACCATTGCACTATTGAATAGGACAACATAGCCAAGGTTTCTGTGGATCACAGTATTTTCATTTTAAAAATTGTTTTGCCAGTACTAAGTACTTAATTTTGATATATTGAGGATCATGTCCGTCGGCAAATATGCCTTCCTTGCAGCTTCAGTCTGTTTGTTGTGAGGGTCCGTCCTCTTCTTGAACTTAGTTGGTGTGAGAAATGCTCTCTGCACTTTCTCAGGGGCTCTTTCATTGTATTAGGCGTTCACATATTTTAGTATTGACCCTGACACTGATAACAGTCATCAGAGTTGAGTCAGTAAAATAATCCAGATAACACTTTCTTGTTGTGTTGTTGTTGTGTGCCTTCAAATGGTTTCCGACTTATGGCAACCCTAAGGCAACCTATAATACAGATTTCATGGCAAGATTTGTTCAGAGGAAGTTTGTCATTGCCTTCCTCTGAGGCTGAGAGCATGTGACTTGCCCACGGTCACCCAGTGGGTTTCCTGGCCAAGCAGGGAATCGAACCCTGGTCTCCAGAATCATAATCCAACACTCAAACCACTACAACATGCTGACTCTTCTAGTAAGATGTCATTTTCATTATATACCGTAAACTAACTCTTCCCAGGCAACTCTGATGGTCCTTCACTAGACAGAAGGCTGCATAGAACAATGAGAATGAATACATGCAAAGCACTTGTATAATGAAGCAATATGTAAATGGTTAATAATAAATTAAACATACTTCTTGGAATAATTTCCAATCCACGTTTTTGACATGTGAATAGAAAATCTCACAATAGCACTTGGCAGGATCTTCTCCTCCCCAACTATTGGAGTTTTAATAACAATTCCATAACTACTTCCCTGTCTGCTTCGTCCTCTTCCTTTCTCAGTTGTCCTCTACTTTTATATCAGTCCATTCTCTTTCCCGTAGTTATTTGCCTTCCCACGCTGGCCATATGGGCATTCCAGCCAGCCACTCTGAGTTGTTTGTTTAGTCATGGCAGATGTTTCACAGTTGGTAAGATTACAAAATAATTTTTCCTTAACCCCAGTTAATTGTGAGCTGGCCTTTTTGCCCGCCTCTAATGGGGTGTCTCTTGGTATGCTTTTAATTCCTGCTTATTGCTTGCTAATGCGGTGGTATTTTGCATGACCTCTTTATGTCGGATCAATGGGAGATGGCGATGATCAGCCCCAGTCTTTAATTGGTCTCTCCCAAGTAGAACAATAGATGATTAGCCAAAGACTAAAGGAAAGATATTGTCACCCGAGTCACAGCAGATGCTTCACCATTCATCAGCCATGGTCCAGGGCCTGGTAGCCATCAAAGACCTGCTCAACCATTTCATTCCTCCAGAGAAGTACATGGGCTGAGGAGTGATCAGGGTTTTTTTCCGACTGGTTGGCAGCCATCCTCTTTTACACACATGCCAAAAATCATATCTAAAGAATGAAAGAGTGGCACTAGGGCTGCATCTACACTGCAGAATTAAAGCAAGTTTGACATTGCGTTAACTTCCATGGCTCAATGCTATTGAATTCTAGGACTTTTTTGGTGAGATATTTACTCTTCCCTGTCAGAGAGCTCTGGTGCCAGAACCAACTATAAATCCCAGGATTGCATAGGATGGAGCCATGACAAAGCTATTTCAAACCACATGAATTCTGCAGTGAGGCAGCAACCTATGTTTGCAAGACATCCTTTATTATAAGAGATGTTTCTTATTTCCGAGCCAGATAGCTTGTCCCTTTCCTGTGCAAATCACACACACACATACACACACACACATGCATTTTTCATGTAGAACAAGTCCTGGAACTGTGAAGATAAATCCTCCATTTGAAGTTCTCTTCTTCAGACTTTTTCAACATTCACAGAATTCATTTTTCAAACATTTTGAGCACAGTTTTGAAAATTTGTCATATGTGTGCACATACACATATTTGGCAGGCCATTGTAGATGTGGAATCAAAAAGTCTCCAAATAGTAACTGCAAATAACCATCCATGTTGAGCATTCTTATACTCAAGCGTAAGTTCACCTTACTCCCCCTTGTGTCTTTTTCAGTGATTCTGAAGGTTGCTACTCTCTTCCATCATCTGCAATGACCAAAGTGCCCCCTCACCAGCACCAGATTTATGGATTTGCTGTAACAGCCTTCCTGAATGGCCATTCCATGGCTGTTAGAGATTCAAGGCAGCAGTGTCCCAGACAGAGACTCCAGCAGTTCTTGAAGGCAGATTTTATCAGTCTGTGGCCTCAATCCTACATTCCCTGAGCATAAGCATAGATACATGGACCTGTGCTCTGCTGAGCCATATACCCTCCTCCCAACTTACTGAAAAGTCCCTTTTGCCTACATGACCATTTTGTGCTTTGTAGCGAGCACACAGGTTTGCAGGACTAGCTGGCCCCATCCCTGTAGTAAGGCGCACAATGATTAGAGGAGTGCTGAGGCCTCTGAAGGCTCTCAGTGCTGATGTCATTTCATGTATGGCTATGGGAAGATCCATGACATAGTGGTTTGAACATTGGACTGATTACTGCTTGGTCATGATATCCATTGGGTCTCCTTGGGCAAGTCACATGCTCTCAGCCTCAGGGAAAGGCAATGTTCAATCTTCTCTCAACAAATCTTGCTAAGAAAATCCCATGATAGGTTTGCCTAAAAAGGTAATAGTAAAGGTTTCCCTTTCACATGAATGTCTAGTCATAACTGACGGGGGGGGGGGGGGGGCTCATCTCTGTTACTAAGTCAAAGAGCCAACGTTGTCCGAAGACTCCTCCAGTGGTCATGTGGCCAGCATGATTGCACAGAACAAGGTTTACCTTCCCATCGATGTGGTACCTATTTATCTACTGGCATTTGAATCTTTCGAACTGCTAAGTTGGCAGAAGCTGGCTCACTTTCAGGCTCCATAAGTCAGAAATGGCTTGAAGGAACACCACACACAATTGGGAAGGTAGCCAGAGGCTTCTCAGAGCCTGCCTTCCAGCATGGCCATGAAGTATATGACCTTTTCAGTAAGAGGGAGCTTTGGGCCCTCTAGAGAGAGGAAGGGAATGCCAACGTTCACAGTGTCTGAAAAAGGACATCCATACATGTAAGGGAAACCTGTGTGTGTGGACATCCATAAAAGAATTCCAGTTTAAGGATCTGGCTATGGGGTATTGTCAGGTGCTTCCACAATCCAATCCTGCTTTCCACCAGCCACAGAATGGTAATATTCAGGGAAGCTATTGCAGAAAAAACACAAGTCCTTTGGAGGTGAGTGGGGAGTCATACTGGAGTTCTGCCTGTGTGGCTCTTGCACTATGTTGGGCAATGGATGAAGAGCCGTTATCCTGGACAATGATTATTTCCCTTCAAATAAAACTTGGCCTATTTTGTCTCTTATGAACCAAGCTTGTTAAGCCACATCAGGGCTTAAGTTGGCTAGTAGATAACTTTCGGTGAGAGGAGCCTGTGCATCAAACACAAATTCTTTTGGAAGGGGCAAATGAATCTCATTTTGCATACATTTTGAAGCTGGGGGGAGGAGAGGAAGAGGGAGAAGAAGCCATTAAGGGATCAACACCTCCGATTTATGAAAATGCAGGGATGATAAAGAAACAATAGGGGTGACAGCATTGTGCAAGTGACATTGATTCATTTCAGAACAGGGCTGTTAGCGCCTGGAAATGAAGAAATAAATGGAACAATGAAGAGATGCTTTTACCAGCCTGTCATTAATTAGCAGCAAGCACAATTCTTTTATTGTTCTTTCATGAAAAATACCAAATCTGGAGGAAAATACAAGCGCTCAGCAAAATAGATTGCTCCATGTCACTGGGCTGACATCTATATTTCCTTCCCCCTCACCTCCCCCATGGCTGATCTAACATATATATTTCTTGCTTTCCAAACAAGATCAAACTTCCAGGCTGGTATCTCAATTTCAACTCCATGTCAGTTTCCCCAAAAGACGTATTTCTAGCTTTCAAATCTTATTGTTGAAAAGATGTGGGAAAGCATGACATTAGGATGTGATGTGGAGGGCTAGGAAAGATTAAACATTCGTTTGTTGTTGTTGTGTGCCTTCAAGTTGTTTCAGACATATGGAGACCCTACGGCAAACTTATCACAGGCTTTTCCTGGCTTGATTTGTTGGGGAAGGGTTGTTTTTGCCTGATGCTGAGAGAGTGTGACAAGTGGAATTTAATGACTGAGAGGGGATTTGAACCTATTTCAGAGTCATAGTCTAATGTTTAAACTACATTGGCTCTCTACATGTTAGTGGTCTCCTATTACCTGTACTTGGGTGGTAAAAGATACATCTTTTCCCCTGCCATTGACCTGTCACTCTATTGCTGGTTCAATCTGATGGGAGTGAGAATGACAGATTAGTGCAGGTTGGGCAAAATGCTGCCCATGTGCCAGTGGCAGTCCCCTTAACCTCCCATTAGGGTTCATGCGGCTTCCAACCCACTCTTTTGCCCTCAAATTTAAGCTTAACCAGCTTGGCAAGGAATGGGGGGCAAATGGCTGAAGGAACCTCCAGGGTGGATATGTTCTTCCAGGATGTAAGGGCACAGTGGGACTGAAGCATGAGTGCAAGTCTCTGAGGTTCAGGGAGCTAGTCATGGCCCCTAGACCTCTGGACATTTTCTAAACAAGAGCAGGACCAAGAAGGTCCCACAGTAATTGACCTTAGCTTGAATTCACTAAAGAAGATAGACATGTGTAACCACTGAAGCTGTGTAGTGACTCCTGGTCCCCCTTGCATCAGAGATTGCTCATGCTAGGGGAGTGGAACTGTCAGTCATCTGCTTCCCAATTGGCAAAGGAACAGACCCCTGTCAATCACAGTGGCTGCTGCTCAGAAAGTGAGGATTGGAGGACTTTCACAGTCCCTAACTATCCTTTGATGTAGGTAATTTGTAGGGAACATGAACATGAAACAATCACAAAGTGTAACTCTAGGTTACAGATTGGTATATGCTTTAGTAAATTCCAGGCCCAATTGTTTAAAGCACCTTTCACCAACCTAGTAACCTCCACATATTGATGCTACAACACCAGTAGTTCCTGGCTATTTATCTGTTTGCTTATTTGAGGTATTTGTCTATTACGTCTCAACCCACAAGGATCCCAATGGGTGGGGGAAATTTTTTTAGAACATTCAACCATTTTCTGTGTTGCCTGGACACGATGTATCAAATGGTTCTTGATGGCACCAGATCCAGAAAGACAACTATCATTAGTCTTCTTAAAATCATATTCATAGATACACATACACACCTCATACACAACTTTCAAGTCTTAAGCCAGTTTTCTTCTAGATGATGCCTTTAAGGTGTTTTGGACTAGCAAGCAGAGCCTTTTGGCACAGATAGAACATTAGTCCAAGTCACTATGGGAAACTGGTGAATGCCACCCAAAATAAAACTGTGGATAATATTCAGAGAAAAATTAACTATTTTTTTTCACAGAACAAAAGAGAAAATAAAAGAGAAAACTCTGGTGGTTTCCCAGAAAAGTACCTCCAGAGACATTTCAGATCAGATCAGATCTGATCTATTTTTACCTGTTGATCCTTTAACTGGCATTGATGGGGATTGACTTTGTGTACATGATGAGCATACGCTAACATATGCTCTCCTACTGAGCTATGGCATCTTTTCTCTGCTCTGGGATCACCAGCTTAAAGCAGAAGGTCAAGCCTTCCCAGCTGAGTCTATGCTTCCTTCTGATTAGAAGCCGAAACAGAGGTGGGCAAGTGGAAATGTAAATGTTTAAAAAGATTACAGAGGAGCCCTTTCCCTACACTTCATTATCATGCATGCATGAATTATATATTGGTGTCTTACATACATGAGTAATAGGAGATAGAAGGATCTCCAGTGCTTCAGGTTTCCTGGAGCTGCATAACAAGATGTCATTAATACCACCATATGTTCTCTTGATTCCTTCTTTAAATACGTAATTGATGAATGAATCTAGGGTAGCAATGAATACAGTAACTGTGGTAAGATTCCCCTACCTCCTCTCTCTTTAGAATATGAAGTGGGGACTGCTGTTTTCCATGAGCAAACAGTAATTCTAATAGACTAGAACTCCCAGGATGCTCTACTCACTCACCCAATGTGACCACTGAAGGTGAGCTGTATCTCCTCCACTCTGGGTCTGGTTCCTGTTATAAAGTTCATCACAATGTTTTCCCCCCTCCCTAAAACATTGACTCCCTTTCTAGTTGTTCAGGAGTTCAGCTTTCATAAGCCCCATCCAGCACAGGGGATAATGGGCTTTGTGGTTTAACACATCTGGAAGGATACCAGGATGATGGAGGGTTCTTGACAATTCTGTTGATGGTCAACAAATGATCTAAATGTAAGATCACGGATAGATTGAATGATCAAGAATGGAGTTTCTAGCTTCTATGCTGTGTTTGAATAATGGTGTTTGAATCCATAGTGGAGCAAACACCATTTCATTTAAGTAGCTGTCACCAAAGCAAGACCAACCACCACAAAAAGCTCCTTTCATTCACCATCACATGGTCAGGTGAACAAGAGTTAGTGTGTTTATGGCACTGAACTTGGACTGAGGAAATGTGAATTCACAACCCTCTGACTCACAAAGCATAGTATGTTACCTTGGCCCAATGAGATCTTCTTTGCCCATTTGACCTGCACCAGTGATTGTCACATGTTGGTCTTCCAGGTGTTTTGGATTTCAAAAGACACAATGACCATTAACCAAGATGGAGGAAGCTTCTGGCAGGTAGATGACCAAGGTTTGAGAATCACTGACCTACATTATACTGTTGTTTTGAGAAGAAATTGAGGAAAGGAAAGGTGGAATATTTGCAGGGGAAGAGAATCATTACACCATCCTGAGCACCTTTGGAGGGCAAGATATAAGTACAAGCAATCAATAAAAACAGGGAACTCTTCAAAATCTATGGCTCAATGCATGCAAAAATGTGACAACAATAGTTTTCTTTTATAACAATTCAGAACATTTCTTGCATTTTTTGAACTATGTCAAAGTTAAGTACTGAGGATGGTCATTGTGAAAAGATAGACTGCTGTGGCCTGATGGAGCAGTGGTTTCACTGAATAGATCCAACTTGGTCCATTGACTAGCCTCTGCAATTCGCATTTTTGGGCAGTGATTAATAGAGGCCCACTCTTGAAGCCTGTTCTCATTTCTCTTTCTTTCTTTCTTTCTTTCTTTCTTTCTTTCTTTCTTTGGCTGGGTCTAGCTTCCATATTTGATCCTCTGCAGGAAACTTGATGTACCAACCAAAAATGAAAGGCTTATTTGAAGAGTCAATTCCACATTAGCTAAGTCATTCTGCATCGAAGGAACAAGTGATGGAAATTTGCACCCACTTACATACACATGAAAAGAGTGGCCTTTTAACATTCCTCATCTATTGCAAACCAGGAGGAAAATAAAAAGGATTCAGAAAGAGTATTTGTTTTTTGGTTTTTTACAAAAATCATCTTTACATCCATGCCCTCTCAGTATTTCTTGAGCTCTCATAAATAAGTTAACTGCAACTAAGGAAGTTGGGGAGGGGGGCAGAGGCTGTCGTACAGTTTAGTACCACTTTATGGTTGACATTGATTTAAAACACTCCATGAGGAGCACATAGCTGCAGGATCAATTAAAAGTAAATGCGGTCATGAAACTTGTATGAAGAACAGCCTGCCAAAGCCATACCGACAACATCCTTCATATAGCTGTTTGCTGCTCCAACATCTTAGGAGGAGGAGGAGTGGAAACAAGAAAGGGGATGGGGGTGATGAGGAGAGAAAGAAAAGAGAAACCGGCTATATATTTCCTTTATTTGATGCTAATTAATGGAAAACAAAGCTCCCTCAAAGTATCATGTGGCTCCCTGCCAAAGAGAAATGTCCTCTGATGGAAATCTGAGTCACTTTAAAGATCCCATTCAGAAGATGGTGTTTTAATGATGCTGGGGAGGATCTAATTTTGGTAGGTTCGCCCACCAAGCTGGTTTTCTTCCCTGCTATTTTTCCATCATGATTTTGTATGATTTTGCATATTAGTTGGACTTGGGTCAGCAGATTCATACTTCCATTTTTCAAAGCTATCAAAAGCTGGTGGGGCTAGAATTAGGAACCCTTTGTTCATGTACAGCCAACCTCTTGATTGAGTCACAGAGTAATAGGAGCATCAGTTTGGCCAGTAAAACATCTACATGGTTTGGGTTGGTCTTGTCCACTCAGATTTCTCATTGGATCTTCATGGTCTTCTAAGGAAGGGAGGGGGGGGAAACCAAGGGTGAGGAACCTATGTCAATTGAGATGTTTTTGGACTCCAAATCCTCTTAATCCTTTACACCTTGGAGAATGTTAGGAGAAACAGGTCAACATCTTATAGGTCATGGGCAATCTGTTACTCACAGCTATTTGATAGTCTTTGGCCCAGCTTTTGATAGTCTTTGACTCGGAATTCCAGCAAGTTTTATCCTTGCAAATTCATTGTCTAATAACATGAGCATTGTTCCCTAATTTTTTTGCATGTCCAAGTGTAAGCAAGCCAGTATGGCATAGTTGTTTGAGTGTTGGACTTACACTCTGGAAAGCAGGGTTCGATTCCCAGGTCAGTCATGAAATCCACCTTGGGCAAGTGACACTCTCTCGTCCTCAGGGGAAGACAATGGCAAACCTCCTCTGAACAAACCTTGCCAAAAAAAACCCCTTCCTGATTGATTCACCTTAGGGTCACCATAAGTCAGAAACGACTTGAAGGCACACAATGACAACAAAATGGCCCATCACACATCTCTACAGACAAGAGAGTATAAGCACAACCATATTGCACAGAATCATCTTGCACATTCTGCTGCCATGAACTGACAATACAATTCTTGGAAGTATGGCTCCGATGAGTTTAGTGAGATTCCAGTGGTCAACTATGGAGTGATAGTAATGGTTCACATTCCAGTTGATAGTCCCAGCCAGAATAGACCAATGGAATACATGGGAACTGCACTGGATCTCCTCTAGCTGGGTGTAGCCATAGGATTTAATCCATGATCACTAGTGGAACTTACATGAAGAGCAGAACCTACAGACACTAATAGAGGTGAGAATTTTTTGAATATTAAGTTCCAGATACAGGAAAGAAAAGGAGGACTATGACCCCCATGTCCTGGTTTTGAGGATCCCAGAGATATTTGATTGATTGCTGAATTAGATGGAGCACAGGTTTGACTGAGAAAATTGTATGTACTTGTGTTCTTGTGTCATCATATGTTTTAATTCCATGAGACTTATATACAAGTTCAGCACTGAAGTATTAAGCATTGTGCATGATTGCCAGAGGGAGATGGCTCCTACATTATTTATGGTTGTGTAGAAGAGGGGATTTCAGCAGCTGTTGCTTGTTCCCTGGTTGCATGACAAGCAACAACTGCTGAAATTCCCACTTCTGCACAACCATTCAAGGTACCAAAGCTCTCTCTAGTTTTCAACTTAGCCCCCCTAGGTGTCATTTGGCAGCCCAGTGGGCTCCACTGGGTTTCTTTTTTGCTTTTCAAAGGGAGAGAAAGCCAACCTGGTTTCATCTTGCATGAGATTTGCTATGCAAGCATATATGAACCTCACTGAGGCTACTGCCACACTGCAGAATTAATGCAGTTTGAAAGCACTGTCATGGCTCCATCCTATGGAATCCTTGGAACTGCAGTTTGTTGTGGCAGCAGAGCTCTCCGACAAATAAGGCTAAATAGCTCACAAAATTACAAATCCCAGGATTTCATAGCATTGAGCCATGGCAGTTAGACTAATGTCAAACTGCATTATTTCTGCAGTGCAGATGCTGCCCCAGAGTACAAGACAGATGTACCTTTGTAGGCACTTCCTCCCTTTTGTAAAGTGGGTCTCAGATGAATAGCTAATACATTAGACTTCTGGGTGTGCTCTGAGGCCACTGTTTGACCATGGCAATCAGTCTTTAACCATAGCTTAGACGCATCAACGATGGCTGGTTCGCCTGTACTTCAAAACAGCGAAGTAAACACACAGTTAATTCTGTCCTCCAGGCCAGATGGCCCTGTAGGTTACATGGTAATTATGGTATATATGTACTTACTTGGTTTAATTACCAGATAATCAGGAAGAATATGCAAATCCTCAGGCTGCTGTAAGAGGATGCAATGTGTGCTAAGTCAATCCAGTGTACTTGGATTTCTTTATAGGTAACATAAGGACTGGTGCGATATCTGAGCACAGACCAGTGTGACTGTGAAAATGAATCTTTTGGGAAACTTTGGTCCCTTTCCACCATGCTGAATTATATTACATTGCTTATGCTAGCCACAGTGCTCTCAAGAAACTGGAAATAAAGGAAGCCTAATGTGATATAATCCCTAATAATGAACAATTCCATGCTTTTGAATGCCTATCTTTTTGTAGCCAAAGCATCTTTTATTCACACATTAGAAGTATCAATGGACTTATGGAAACCTCAGAGTTTCCAGTTGTTTTCCCCAACAACTCTTTCCAAAAAAAAAGCAAGACCAGTATTTTGTATCAACTACTAAGTTAAGTATAATATTTATGGATGAGTATATCTAAGGAACAGTTCCATATTTATGATTGCTACTTAGGTCCTTATCACTCCACACTCTTATAGCGCTATATTCCACTTTAACTGCCATGGTGACATACTGTGGAATTCTGGGCATTGTAGTTTAGTGATTCCCACAATCTCTCTGGTTAAGAATTCAAAATGCCCCTTCCTAAATTGCAAATCTCAGGATTGCATAGGATGTTGCCATGGCTATTATAGAGGAATATAGCACAATAGTGCAGCGTGATAAAGCTCTCTGTTGCAATTGTGACACTACTACCATGGTCATAACTGCCCCCTACAATCCACTTTACTGGACATCAGTTGCATGGTCAACAGAGCATAAGTGTATGTCCTTTCCATCAGGTATGAGGGATTTGGGTAAAGGCATGTGAGGGCTAGGAACAAAAAGGAAAACAAAGGAAAAGACAGGCAATCAAATTTTAACTCTGTTAGCAACAGAAAAGTAACTTCTCTTGTGATTCAGCTGTCCATGTCTTCTGCAAAGCTTAGGCTGAAAACACTGAATTTTCCAAGCACTGTTCCCCAAGTATTTCCTAAGCTCTGAATAGTTCAGTTTTGCATTATGATTTTTTAAAAATACTTTTAATATCTGGAGATCTTAATGAACATACAGACCCTATTCTGCAAAACAAACAAACAAACATCACAACTCCTACCCAAAGAGCTGATAAATGATGGAGTATTTTCCAGGCAAATATTTTTGTTTCACTTGAGTCACAACGTTTGAAGCTAAGGTTTCTCATTAAGAGGCTATGGATTAGTATGAAAATTAGAGAGAAGAGGCTCTAAGAATAGAAAGAGTTCCTAAAACTGTCCAATCCAGACATGGTTATGAAGATTATAAGGTGTTTACAGACAAGGTGGAATTATTATCCTTCCTGTTGGTTAGCCAGATAACACAACCTGCCTGTTATTTGCAGCAAAGTAAAAGAGGTACAGCTGATGAAAACAAAACCCCTTTAAAGGCAAGTGCACAAAAATACACATGAAATGTGGATGCTGCTGTTATTCATACTCTGCATGTCATCACACACACACATACACACACACACACAGAAACATATACACACACTGATTTTAAGTCTACATTGTCTGCAGGGATGTAGCTACAGGGGCAACAAAATGAGGGCTTCTCCCCCAGAAGAAATTCACCCTCCTGAAATGAACATTTCCTTCAGTCCCTGAATTTCTAGCATTGCATGAAATAAGACACTGAAAATCATTCACAACTAAAACTCTTATATTTACTGTGCCTGCATTCCCTTGGTGACTTTATCTGCCTCTTTTCTTCAGATATGCCTAAAAGGTATCAACTGAAGTTTTAAGTTGCTATGTATGTGTGCCTTCGGTTGACTTAAGGTGACCTAAATGAATTTCATAAGGCTTTCTAAGGCAAGGAAGATCCAGAGATGGTTTTGCCAGTTCCTTCCTTTGAAATATAGCATACAGTACTTTGTATTTGTTGGTGGCCTTCCATCCAAATACTAACCGAGGCTGGCCTTACTAGGCTACCAAAATCAAATGGGATCTGCCTTGAAGGCACTAGATCTCATATGATCATGCAAGCTAAACAAGATCAGACATGGCTTGTACTGGGATGCAGGATCACCAAGGAATACCAGGTGTCTTAGCCTATATCGTAGAGGAAGGCAAAAACAAACTGCTCTGGAGTATTCCTTGCTTAAGAAAACCCAGTGAAATTTATGGGGCCACCATAAATTTTGGCAGGTGACTTGAAGGAAATGCACATACAGTTAGAATTCTATTGGTAGTGAGATCATAGTAGTGTCAGTGAATCAACTGTAAAATGGTGTGTCAACACATAGAAAAATCCAGTTGGTTCAACAGACCAACTCTAGTTGGGACTAACAATAAGATACATAAGCTTCTGCGTTTCCAGTTGGTGAAGCTAGACATTTTAATCAGAAACAAAGTTGATCCCACAAACCTGAAGTTTGCCTGGTTCTGGTGTTATATAAAACCTTGTAGAGTTATATATGTGAGCAGATACTAGACTCATAGTCTCTAACTGTTCGGATTTGGCAGGGACAGTCCCTTTGTTGTTCCACTTTCTATAGCTGCTTTTAAAATGCTCCAGTTTCTCTCTCCTCCTCTTCCCACTTTCCACCTCTAAGAACTTCCAGAGAAAGACATTCCACCACCCTCCAAGACAGCTCTTACAGTCAAGTTCTTCCTAATATTTAGGAAGATCCTTTCTTTCTTTCTTTCTTTCTTTTCTTTTCTTTTCTTTTCAAAAAAAGAAGTGTTGATGAATTTTCTCATTTGAATCTACTGGCTTGTGTCCAAGTCTCTGAAGCAGGATCTATGTGACATTGCTTCAGATATTTCAAGATGGCCATCATGTCAAACATATGTAAAAAAGGCTGTCATGGCTAGCCTGATAAACGGAGATTACTTCTGTACCTTCAACCACAATACGCACAATTCTTGAACTGTATGACAACCCTCCTTCACCATTTCATGAGGCTACGCCTCTACAGTGATAAAAAAAATAACTAAAAGATCACAGTAATGCCCCAAAAGGAATGAAACCCCTCAGTTACTTACAATCATAACACAACCAAGCTAGGTATGAGTAATTGCAAACTGGAACACATTAAGAAATACCATGTTATTTGTAACCAGAAGGCACATGCTTGCATGGACACACTTTCATGTTTGCATCCTATACTTCCACAGTAGAGAAACCATGATCTTGGTGGAGATTGCTGGAATGTCATGGAAGTAAAACCTTTTTGAGCCCAAACCCACAAGAGAAACTGCTGCCAAATTATAGATATCCCCATCAGGCAACAGCTAATCTCTTCAGAATCAAGCTTGCCATGAAAACACACCATTGGCTCACCAAAAATTGGTGTCAACTTGAAGGCACATTACAAAAACATCTACATTTTTCTACCTAATGAGAAGGCAACTTTTTAGTGGAACATTTCTTTTCGAATGGATGAATTTAATCAGTGAATTGGTACATAAAAGGCTGCCTTACACTGAGTCAGACTATGGGTCCATCTAAACTCATATTGATTAGCAACATCTGTATCGGGTTTCTGGAAAGATTCGTTCCTTGACTGATCTGAAGATACTTTGCGCTTGTCTTCACTGGCTAAAACACTAAAGGCTGCCCTCAGAGTATTCTGGCCCCAAATTCCACCTCTCTTTACCTGTGCTTTCTCTGCAGCAACAATGGAAAGCTGCCTTCCCAGGCAATCCCCATTTGTCACCTGGTGCCATTATAGAGGCCACATCGAGGCACCCAGCCATATTATTAATGCTGGGCACCTTGTTCTGACTTCAGAGCAACTCACACTCACAACAGCAGTACCAGGCAGCTCTCAGGGACCATGTTGGAAGGCAGCCTCCCACTGTCACTACAGAGAGAGCTGAAAACCTAGAGCAAAAGGTATGATTTTTAAATCTGAGTTAAGAGAAGGAAAGACAAAATCAGATGTGGATGTAGTGAAGACAGTCCATGCCCAATCTGGGATTTTGGCCCTGCATCATGGAAACAGGACAAAGTGAGCATAAACAGTCCATGTAGACAAGCCCTGATCTTCCCTGGTAGTCTTCTATCCAAGTGCAAACCAGGCATCTTGTATTCAGGACAGTGTGGTTGCATGTAGCTATTGCAATCCAAAACATGGCTGCTGGGAAATAGCCCTCCCCGAGGGTAAATGTTTGAACCCTAACTATGTTTTGATTTCAAATTCCATGTACATTGCATACTATTTTCTCCTATCTTCCACTCCTGCTATTCTAAACAATACACATTGTCCTTTCTAAAAGTTGAAACACAGCAACACTCTAACCAGTCTGCCAATAAAATGCCCAGCGTACCTCTCAGCCTGTTAAAAAAAATCCATTACCAGTGGAAACCAAAGTCAAACCAATGGGTATCAGTAACTGAAGAGAGGTGTTGAAGTGCATCTTATCTTGGGTTTTTAGCTATTATTTTTCGCTCTATTTTTATTTGTTTGTTTTCAGCTTTGCATAATTAATTAGAAACTTGAGTTAATTAATGCAAAAGCCGAAGCATGTCCAACTGTTTCTCGCAGATGTCACTTGAAACGAGCTATCAAATTAACACCATATGACAATGGCAGTTTTGTAAATCATCCAGTGACCCAGGCTGCTGCTAAATGTGTTTCTGCCAAAAAAAGAAGAGCAAGAGTGTATATTAGAACCAAGCCACGTGCCCAAGCTGTTTTCATCTACCCCTGGAGAAGGTGGATGCAGACATCATGATCAAACATAGGCAGTTTTAATTTATTTACCTACCAACTTTGATTTCTATATTAACACATTTCTCGCTGTTAGGTAAACAGTGTTCCCCGTATATGTCAGAGGTGGGAAAACTTTGGCTCTCCAGATGCCTGAAATTCCCATCAGCCTCATCCATCATGGTTGAGGGTATGAACTGTGGGAGTTGCAGTCCAACACATCTGGAGGACCAAATGTTCCCCAACCCTAGTGTACACTGTGTCTTGTAAACAAAAAAGATAAGACTCTGCCCCATGGTGCTTACAATGTGCATTTTTACTAGAGTGATAAGACTGAACAGCTGCCGGAGGAAAATCTGAGAGTCAGGGCAGAACAACATGCCACATCAGTCCCAAAAGGATCATGGCAAGAGAGAGACAAGGGCTACATCCACACTGCAGAAGTAATCCAGTTTGACACTGCTTTCACTACCAAGGCTCAGTGCTATGGAATTCTGGGAATTGTAGTTTGGTGGGACATTTAGCCTTCTCTGTCTCCACAGAGCTCTGGTGCCACAACAAACTACAGTTCCCAGGATTTTGTAATATTGAGCCTTGGCAGTTAAAGCAGTGTCAAACAGGATTATTTCTGCAGTGCGGATGTAGCCATGATCTCAGCCAAAATGGGAAGTGCTTTATTGAACTTCCTATCCACAAGGGATAACCTGAAATATGGGTGGATACAATTCAAAGACACAGCTATGTTAGTCTGTATTAGAGGATATCATCATATGAGCCTCAATCACATTAGTAAAAGGAAACAGAAGCATACTGTTTGAGGAGCATTCTATATTTCACATCTCTGCAATAGCATGACTGGGGCGTTTGTGCGATCAATGGTCCCTCATGCTTTCCTTCGCACATCCTCCTTAACTCCACCTTCCTCTCCTATGGCCTACACAGTGTGCCTTTTTTATTTTATTTTTAATTTTTATTTGTAATGACATTGTGGAGTTATGTTAATGCAATTTAGTAAAAAAAGGGGGAGATGAAAATGGAAAAAAGATAAAGAAAAACAGCATGTTTGGGAATACTGAGAGGAAAGGGAAGGAGAATCACATCTACTGATGACACATGACTGCCAATATCAAAGCTATAGCTGGAGAAATTTATTGTATCTATGGAATAATGGGGAAATCAGCACAATTGGGTGGTTATTGACAGGTTTTCCCTTCAGTGAAAAGGGATGCTGTACCAACAGTTAAGGCGAAGCAGCAACAAGGCAGAGAGCTTTATCACACTAGGGGAGATCCTGTGGGAAAACAGGAGTTAAACGTGATTGAAAGTACATTCGAATTTAAACCAAACTGCAAATTCAGTTAGTTTATCACATTAGGGTCTGCCCAAGTGAAATAATGCAAAGTTAATCTGAACACAAAACAGAAAAATGGCAGCTTTTTTACTTTCGGGTTCTTCCCAAAATAAAAAGCTGCCGGTTTTCTTTGCTTTGTGTTTGGATTAACTTCACATTATTTCACGTTAACTGTGACGTCGTGTGATAAACTTTGGTTATTTCCGGGTTTTCTTTGGTTTAAATCTAGTGTAA
The DNA here is from genome assembly GCF_019175285.1 of Sceloporus undulatus. Taxonomy (NCBI): domain Eukaryota; kingdom Metazoa; phylum Chordata; class Lepidosauria; order Squamata; family Phrynosomatidae; genus Sceloporus; species Sceloporus undulatus. Next base: position 15,163,904 of record NC_056529.1, on the reverse strand, counting down.
CTCCCATTTTCCTGTGGAATCTAGCTAGTGTGAGAAGTACAACCAAAGATGCTTTTCTCCAATTTTAATTGTGATTTAAAAACCTCATGTGATAATCTCCTGGATCAGTGTGCAAAGGGATCTTGTAGCACCTTTGAGACCAAATGAGAGAAAGAAGTTGGTAGCATAAGCTTTCGTACACTAAGTCTACTTCATCAGATGCAAGTAGTATGGATGGATAAAGCCACTCCAGATACATGGGGTCAAAATTTATTTCATAGCACTAACTAGACTAGATTCATTTGAATTCACACTGGCTGCCTATGTTTTCTTGGTCAGGATGGCAGATTTCTGATTCCTGAAATGTGCACATAGGTCTGTGGTTGTTTTCTCTGTGTACTGAAGATGGCAACCTGTACATTTGCATTCTGTAATGAAATAAGATTGCAGGATGTACAGAGGATGTTTTGTTTAGCATAGGAGGTGCTACTAGTCACGGTGCTCCTAAAAGGGACTGTTTTCATAAGATACAGAGAGGTGATGCAAGTCTTGGAAGCAAAAGGGTGTCATCCAGGATTGATGACTGATCTTTTGAAAACTGTTTTCCCACCAGCAATTTCACCACAGGGATTTAGCACAGAGGTTGGCAAATTGCAGCCCATGGCCTGCATGCCCCCAGAAGCTTCCCAAATCTTCCAGACCCCCCAAATGATGTTGTGGTGGGGCTGATTTTTGGCAATGTTTTGAAGGAAACTCAGACAACCACTACACAAACCACCCAGAAATGTGGCAGTTTGCTTCCTTTAACCCTCCCAGATCCTCCCCCCCCAAAAAAAAACCCAAGCAAGACAAATGGCACACAGATGGTCAAAATGGTGCACCTAAATGTGTCAGCCCCAAGGGAGGAGACATGCCCTTCTCCCTTCCACATTTACCCATCCCTACTCTAGCAAGACATTTCAAATTTGGTAACAATGGATAACTTTCCCAAGTTTCCTTTGGAGCCAGCATGGTGTAGTGTTTGAGCATTGGATTATGACTGAAGATCAGGATTTGAATCCCAGCCCAGCCCTGTAAACTGGGTGACTTTGGGCAAGTCACACACTCTCAGCCTCAAAGGATGGAAAATGCAAACCTTGTCTGATGGAACTTAACAAGAAAACTCCATGATAAGTTCACTTTAGGGTTGCCATAAGTTGGAAACAACTTTAAGGCACACAACAACAACAGTTAGGAGATGCATGAAAGTCAGCTGCAAGTGGAACACATTCTTGGCTGTTGTTTGTATTTTGTGAAGAAGATTTTTCTTTCAGCATGATAGTTGCTCTGTTTATTGTTGTCATCAAAGTTATGAGGAGGAGAGCTCTTCTGAAGTTGCTTGAATTGAGTTGTCACCTGTTTAAATATATTGGAAGTAAGAGAGAATTTCTAGATTCAAAGACTTAAGACCAGAACACTGCATGGGCTCAGCCTATAAAATAATACATAAAATCATCATTCATTTAAATTTTGTTGACAATTGAATGTTCTAAACAACCACTTTGGATTCTGCTCACTTTTGGCTAAAGGCAGAAGCCAAAACATTTTCCTAATAGAAGTTGAGTCTCTCTTATCTGGAATCTGAAATCTGAAATCCTCCTTTAAAAAAATGCTTTTAAAGGGTGGCTGAAACAGTGGTACCTTTACTTTCTGATGGTTAAATGTGAAAAAGGTTTGCTCTATGCACAAAATTATTTTTAAAATCTTGTATAAAATTGTCCTCAGGTTATGTGTATAATGTGTATATGAAGCATAAATGAATTTTATCTTTAGACTTGGGTGCCATCTCCAAGCTATCTCATTATGTACATATATGCAAATGCAGTTATTTTGAAATCCAAAACACTTCTGGTCCCAAACATTTCAGATAAGGACGATGTAACCTGTATATTTAAAAGGAGCTGTTCCATAATCATTCTAATAAATCTATATGAAATGTGCACACACACACAAACACACACACACACACACACACACATATATCAAATATCAAATCAATATACAGTCGGCCCTCCATATTCACAGATTCTTTATCCATGGATTCAACTATCCATAGCTTTAAAATATTCCATATATGTATGTATACATATAGATATTCCAAATAGTAAACCTTGATGTTGCTATTCTATAGAAGGGACACTATGCCATTGTATATAATGGGACTTGAATATCCACAGATTTTGGTATCCACAGGGAGTTCTGGAACCAAAGCCCAGTGGATACCAAGATCCTGTTATACATATTTTATATATAAAAATATGAAATACATAAAATGACTAAACTTCTAATGGTTATAATTGCTCTGAATTTGCTAACTTTCATTGCCACCAGATCCAAAGCACCCACCCTAAAAATGACACAGCCAGAAAAGTGATGGGGGTCAGGCAGAGAATCTTCCAGATGCTTATCCAGCAAAGGTACCAAACTAATGAGATGGAACATTTTTATTCAGGGACATGACGGCACACTTTGTTTTAGTCGGCAGAGAACAAAACAGGGATGTGACTGATATCCTTCTGACACATCAGTCTTTCTGACTGGCTCAAAAGAGCTTTGGACATCATGAATAACCAACATCAAGAATACAGCTCTGTTTCCCTTGGTTCAAGCCCACCCCCGTCACAATCTTCCTTTGCACTCTGTTAAAATCTTTTCTCTGTAAAACCTTATGAAGGAGGCAGCTTAGTAAATGCCAGAGGCCCCCAACCAGAGGAAAAATCAGCATGTTTCACCTTTTTTAAAAAATCAATGGCATTCATAAATGTGCTTTAATATTAGAAGGGATGTGCTTTGTGTTTCTTATCATTGCCCACTCTTTAATAACTTGGAAGAAACATTTGAGGGACTTGATTAAAATTGCTCACTTGTATTCTCTCTTTTTTGGTGTGGGAGAAGGAAGAAACCATAAGTGCATCTAACACATACACAAAAAAGCAAATATGCTTGTGCAAACATTTTGGATTTTGAGTAGGGGATTTTGAGTAGGAGATTTCATATTTTAAAGAATGGAGTTGATGTTTTATTTGTTGCAATGTAATTACATTTCCCTCTAAGGCAGCAGTGGGCAACTTCCAGAAATGGGGGAGGTACATGGTGTTCCATGAGATCTTGCAGGGCTGTCTTCTCCCATACCCTCCAAGTTCCAACTTTCCCAATTTGGTAGGGACAATCCCAATTTATCCTCTGTTCTCCAACCTTTCAAATCTGCTTTTAAAATGGCAACCAATGGGTCCTAAAAAAGATCAAGCCTGAACTCTCCCTGGAAGCCAAGATGATGGAACTGAGGCTATCCTACTTTGGCCACATCATGAGAAGTCAGGATTCATTAAAAAAGGCAATAATTCTAGGAAAGGTTGACGGTAGTAGAAAGAGAGGAGGACCATAAGCTAGATGGATAGATTCAATTAGGGAGGTCATGGACCTGAATCTATAGGACAAGCAGAGCAGTAGAGGACAGGAGACCTTGGAGATGTCTCATCCACAGGGTCACCATGAGTCAGGGTCAACTTGAGAACAGATAACAACAAATATCCCTCACCTCTTCCCACTTTGCCCTTTTGTCTTTGGAGATTATCACATTAGTTTCACTGCTGGGATAGACCCGGGATGTAATTTTATTAAGGTGGACATTACCGCATTCACCCATCACTGGGCAGTATGCAGCCCATATGCAATCTGGGCTTCTCTCACAGCTTTTCAAGAACAGGATTTTCCCATTCTCAAAAAGATGCATGACAAGCCTGGATAAGCCCATGTTGCATACAGGCTGCATACTGCCCAGCGATGGGTGAATGCAATGAGATCTGACTTAAGACAGTTACATCCCAGGTCAATCACAGGAGCAAAGCTAATGTGATAATTTCCTTCATTTTGCCTCTATTAGTGCAAACAGGGTCTGAAGCTCAAATGAAGTTTGTCCTCAGTTTACTCAGCAGGGGAAGAGGAGAGGAAGAGGCAGAATCTTGGCCTTCCCACTAGGCTTAAGCAAAAGTAAACTGCTGCAGCCTCTCCTAGCATGTGTGTTTTTCCTCACTAAGTCATAGCAAAACTGGCTTTCCCTAGTGAATACAGTCCACACTCAAATTGAGGCTTTGGCCCTGCCTTGTATAGACAGGTTGTAGTAAGGGCTGGGAGAAACCAGTGTAATTGACTCATGTAGACATGTCTACCATGTCTTGAATCCTGCTGGTAACATATGCAGCCGAATGTTGTGATACACATGCAGAGTGATTTTATTAATGTTGTTGTCAATGCACAATGGTTATAACCAGCTAGAGACAATGTAAGAGGAGTTGCACATTTGGGACTGTTGCACAGGTGGTAGTATATTAAAGTGCATGTACATTGCCTCTATGCATTGCCTTTGCACATTTCACAATGCATTTGCACACTGGGTTGTCAGCCATGTGATTGACCACTGATTTGAAAACATTGCATTCAGTACAAGAGTTGTATAACAAAACTCCACTGGCAGATGTTTACACTACACTGAAGTGATATAAGATCTTGGTCCACAAGTACAAAGTTATGCTCCATTTTAATGTAGAAGTTCAGCCTATTTCTTTCTCTCCCCCCCCCCCCCCCCCCCCTCCTCTTTAAAAATATTTTGCTTTCCCCAAATTTTTTCCCCCCCTCTTCAATGAGACCCATTCTGCCATCCTGTCTCTTGTGGCGTGAATCCCATAAAAAACCCCCCCCATTCTAGCCTACCACCTTGGTGAGGCGGCACAATTTTTCTAAAAAAATGATCCAGCTGATCTATCAAGCAGGCTGGAGCATTTCTGTGTTGTTAGACTCCCAAGATGAGCCCTTGAGGGGATTACACCTCCCACCCAGCTTTGCTCTTCAAGAGGGCATTAATATTCTCTGAAAGGCCTCTCCTGCTCAGGAGCTCTGTTAAGACCACGCCACTTTGATGTTTTGCCTCCGAAATAAAATGACGAGGGATAAGAGTTCAAAGTCTATGGAGAAACTCAATATACAAAGGATGTACCACATCTTAATAAGTAATGAGGATGTTTTCCCTTTGTTGCAATGCAAAATTGGGAGGTGGATGGAGAGGGGGAAAGAAAAAGTTTTGTCTTCTTAAGGGGATTCAGGTTCCATGGTACTCTGTTAATAAACAGTCAAAGTTGTTCAGATTTTTCTCATGTCTCTAGAAAGGAAACACTTTCTGGTTAATAAAGAAGAGTTCTACTAAGATGGACTATTAACAGTTTTGATCCAGTAGGCAGTTTATTCATGTGGTGAGTTTGTTGTATTGCTGCTGTGTTGTGCCAAAGAGTGCATAGTAAAGCAACACAGCCTATCAACTTCAGTATTAAAACAAAATTACTAATAGGCTATACAGACCACTCCTGCAGGGGGAGTCTGCAGCTGCCCCTTTACTGGCCAGATCAGGGCAATGGCAACCTCACACCGCAGCACCAATCCAGCCTCTGGAGAGCACAAAAAAGAGCAGCAAAAAGTGGCTCCATTTTGCATCCTCCAAGGTGCGCCATAGCTGAAGCGGTGCGGCTTTATGATGCCTCTTTGGTGCTTCATCATGTGGGTGCAGCACCGGAGGAGTGTCATAATGTCATGTTCAATGTAGACTGGTGCACACCAAAAATGGTGACTTAGGGGCAGGGTTAGGGCATCCAACATACAGATGCTGTGCCCAAACCCCACCCACAGGCTGGCACAAAGTGCTGTTCTGTCATGCCCCTGAGATAAACTATATATAAACTCCCCTGCTGAGGAGCTAGAATTCCTGCACTGAGTGGGAAGTTGGACTCAGTGGCCTATGGAGCCCCTTCCAGTGCTATGATTTCATTACATTTTCTCAGCCATTTTCATGAAGGCCATTCATTGGCTGATTCCTTTTATATCTCATCTTTCTCCCAGAATGGGACCCATGGTGGATGAGTTTGATGGCATTCAAAGCTATCATTGAATGGACAGAACCCCAAGTAAATTATTTCTTTTTCAGTAGTAGGTTAGTGAAGAAATGTCCATTGTCAACCTCCCCTACTCTGGTGACATAGGGATCTCATCACTACCCTTATTCTATGGACCTTATCACATGGAGCCTTACCATGGGCAAAAGGTTTGTGGAGCATGTCTGAAGCGCAAAGGTGTGATAGCGCATCACGCTTCTAAAATGTCATTGAGGCATCTCACTTCTTTCGCGTTGTCAAAGCGTTCGTGGAGCAGCCATTTTTTAAATAACAGACGATCCCATTATTCAAAAGATGGTTGCTACACAAATGCTTTGTCGATGGGAGAGAAGAGGGACACCTCAATGATGTTTTAGAAGTGCGAGGCGCTATCACACCTTCACTCTTTTGCCAACATTTTACTGACTGTAAGTGCCTCCGTCTGATAATCCCCATATTGTCATGTAACTCAGAGTGTGGTAGAGTTTGGAGTTTTTCAAACAAAGGCTGGATGGCCATCTGTCAGGAATGTTTTGATGATGTCTTCCTCCATGGCAAAATTGGGTTGGACTGGATGGCCCTTCTGGTCTCTTCCAACTCTATGATTCTAACTTGGGCTTATGTTCAGTTATGTCTCTTTAGGGACAAGGTGGAGGAGTGCTGTTCTTTAGTCCTTTGTGTCCCTCCAAAACTACCATTGGTAGCTATCAAGCCCTATACCACTTACCAGTGTATTTAGCACTTACTAAGTGGTTTATAATCTGTAAGCCTATTGTGCCCAACAGGCTGGATACTTATTTTACTGACCTACGAAAGGATAGAAGGTTGAGTCAACCTTGGAGCTCTGGGATCGAATTCACAACCTTGTGGCTGCAGTACCAGAAGTTAACTACTGCATCACAAGGGCTGCTAGTGGCTTGAGGAGAATGGGGAATGAGGAGAATGTTCAGAAAATGAAAATGCAGCTGATATGGGCTCTCAATGGAAGAGAAAGAAAAGTGCACACTCTCATTTTTCTAGTCACATCTTCATTGTCTGAACTGCCTCCTCTCTCCATCCCTTTCCATCAGTAAACAGAAGAAGCCTCCGGAAGATGACACCCCACCTGCTTGCTGAATTTCTCAGCTGAATTCTCCTGAAATTCCCCTCATCTGAATTTTTCCCCACTCTCATTACTTTTGCATCTTCTATTCTGAAGCAGGAGCTCAGAAACTCCCCATGAGTCCATTTTTGTTTTTAACTGTAATGCTATGAACACAATATTTGCCGCTATGATGTGCCATCAAGTTGTTTCCAACTTAGCACGACCCTAAGGCAAACCTATCATGGCAATGTTTGTTCAGAGCGGGTATGCCTTTGTCTTCCTGTGAGGTTGAGAGAGTATGACTTGCCCAAAGTCAGCCAAAGTGGGTTTCCATGGCTGAGCAAGGATTTGAGTCCTGGTCTCCAGAGCCTTAGGCCACCATTTAAACCACTGCACCACACTCTCTGTACACAGCATTACACATGTACAATTTGTCACTGGCCTTTTTTTTAATCACTTCCTTTCCTTTGCGTCCCTCCCACCACTGCCATCCTGTGACCAAAATACTTTATTTGAAACAGATACAATGTTCAACCACAGCCTTCTTCACAGCATTATAGAATTGCAGAGGTAGGCATGGAGCTGGGAACTCTGGCTGAGAATTCTGGGACTCGCAGTCTTGAAATGTAACTTTTCTGTGCTCTGCCATTGCTCTGACTTCTGGGAGAGAAAAGAGACTTCTGACTTTGCTGGTGAGGCTAGAGAAATGTGCTGGATTAAATCCATTCTCCCACTACCATTTTCTTTTCCTTATGTGTAATATCTTTTTTTAGACAGTAAGCCTGAAGGCTAGGAACTGTCAAATTAAAAAGGGGTTTTTTTGGCCAAAGAGCAGAGTATAGATAATATAAACAAATGAATGAATGAATGAACGAACAAATGAAATAATGTGTACATTCATGTTCTGGGTGGAAGGGGTCTTGGAGATCATCCAGTCAAACCCTGATCTCTATGCAAGTTGCAGTACAGGATGTAATTTCATGATGACAGAGAGCCTTTCATGAAAGAGCTGGAGTAAAAGTTCAGAAATTGTGTGGCCCTCCAGATATTGGACCATGCCTCAGCATTGGCTATGCATGCTAGGAGTGCTGGGAGCTGCAATCCAACAAAAGCTAGATGGCCATATGATTCGCACCCTAGCCTAGTAACTTTGTTTATATGGATTTCATTGATTTTACTGATCTTCAAACTGTGGTTTTGTCATACTTTCAAAATCTTTGTCAATTGGAGCTGTGTTCTTTTTAAAAAATTGTATGAAATAGGTCTGTTGTTGTTGTTTCCAGATGCATTATTCCACTGTGTCATAAACCACCCCAGGGCCATTTGGCAGGCTATATATGTATTAAAAAACAACAACCAACCAAGGCTAACTTGAATCACATCAAATCTTCCATATCCTACTCAGTTCCAGAAAGAGAATATGTCTGATTATTGATCAATTCTTTATTTGCATTATTGGGTTATCTTGGTATTTTAAAAATCCTGAAACTGTCAAGGGATAGAAACAGCTTAATTATACTGTCATTTGAGCAACATGGTTTTGTTCTACTTTCTTAAGAGATTTAAAAAAAATTCCAGGAGACCTGACTTAAATTCAAATAAAGTGTTCATTTTTGGCAACCCTGAAGAAATGTAACTCTTGTTTAAAAGAAAAATCAGGCTTTGGAGCAAGGAAGTTGGCAATTGTTTTCATTAGTTTCATAGGGCTCGTTGTTCCTATTCTGGAGCTTTTATGGCTTCAGTCACCTATGCCCAGCATCTGAGTTTTAGTGAGGTGTTAGAATAATTAGACTAAGTACCGGCATTTTTTATTTGTCACTGACATACAACAATCCTTAAATGGAATATTTATTTACAGTTATTAACAACACAGGCCTGAATTCTGTTGTTTAGTCCTAACGGGTGGAAACTGATTAAAACAATCGTTGAATGGTGAGTCAACACATAGGTAAGGCCGATTGTTTCAATGGGGCTACTCTAGTTGAGACTAATACTAATCATAATGGAAGAAGGCAGAGACTTCTGTGCATTTTGCTTTGTTTTGTTTTGTTTTGTTTTTTAAGGTTGGTTGACTATTGAGTAATACATGCTCCAGAAACATAGATGTTCAGTTTGATAATCATAGAATCAAAGAGTTGGAAGATATCTTAAGGGTGATCCAGTCCAACCCCCTGCCATGCAGGAACTCTCAATCAAATCATACCTGACAGATGGCCCTCTAGCCTCTGTTTAAAGACCTCCAAGGAAGGAGACTCAATTACAGTTTGAGGGAGTGTGTTCCACTGTCGAACAGCCCTTACTGTCAGGAAGTTACTTCTAATGTTGAGCTGGAATCTCTTTTCCTGTAGCTTGCATCCATTGCTCCGAGTCCTAGTCTCTGGAGCAGCAGAAAACAAGCTTGTTCCCTCCTCAATATGACATCCCTTCAAGTATTTAAACAGGACTATCATATCACCTCTTAACCTTCTCTTCTCCAGGCAAAACATACCCCGTTCCCTAAGTCATTCCTCATAGGAATGGTTTCCAGACCCTTCACCATTTTGGTCGCCCTCTTTTGGACATGCTCCAGTTTTTCAACATCCTTTTTGAATTGTGGTTCCCAGAACTGGAGATAGCTGAGGACTGACCAAAGCAGAATAGAGTGGCACTATTACTTCCCTTAATCTAGACACTATACTTCTATTGATGCAGCCTAAAATCATATTGGTCTTTTTAGCTGCCGCATTGCACTGATGTATCATGTTCAGCATGTAGTCTACTAGGACTCCTAGATCCCTTTCACACATAGTCTCATTACAAACGTAGAGATAATATAATGAAAGATGAACTTTAAAGTGAAAAGGGGTGACTACTTCTATGCAATTTTTATATAATACAGGTGCTTGCGAGATACTGGTGTTAACTATCCTAGTTTCTTTTGGGGTTGTCTATACACTGGCCAAAATATTCTGGTCTGCTCTCAGAATATTCTGGTCCTGGAGTAACCACAGTTTCCCTCTGTTATCTCTGCACTCCATAGCAATGCTGGGCAGTAGTTTATACATGTGTTCCACTATGGGGCTGTACAGACCATCCAAAAGGGCCAGTGTTGGAATGGAGTGGGGGCTTGGTGACTGCATGCCACAAGCCCTGAATCTGCCTCCAAAGTGGTGTTATGCCACCTGCCTGACCAGACAGCGGGCAGTGTCATGACATTTCTGCAGCACAGCAGTGCCAGCAGGTGTGGCTTTTTCCTGCCCCAAAAAGGAGTGGCATTTTGCCGCTTCTTTTGGGGCTGGAAAAATGCTGGATCAGGGCCACAGTGTGCAGTTGCCACGGCCCCAATCCAGCACTCAAAGGGGCCGCATTAAGCCACCCCTTACCTGCCATCTGCTTTGTCCCTAGGTCATTTCGCACCACTGTTCCCGGCACAAGGTGCTCCCTCTGAAGCCACAGCAAGGCACCCAGCACTGATCACAACTGGCCTCCTTCAATGGAAAGCTGGCCTGAAGTGGCTAAACATGCAAAATGACTTCAGGGGAGGTGTGATCACAATAAAAAAAGCATGAGCAATGGATGCACAACTATTTGTTGATACCTGCATGGATTCCTACTGACTGCTTTCGATCACCTGATCCCTTGTTAGACTACTGATTGCTTCTATGGACTGTGATCTGCTCTGTGCTGTATTTGTGTTTGAAGGGGGCAAACAGAGCTTGGAATCATTCAGTAAAATGGCTGAATGGCCAGAAAACTACCCAAAACCAAAACCAATAATCACTCCATTAAAATGTAAGCTGGCATTCTGTGATAGATCTGTAACTGCTCCGTATTCATTAAACCTATGTAGTCATGATTGTGGCAATAGTTCCATGATTGTAAATATTGTCCAAACCCATCACAAGTGCCAACAGCTGCATTGAGGAAAGGAGATCAATTCAGCTACCAGTTGGCATGCAAGGAGGATGATATTTCTAGCCTGGGCCCACCAGTGAGTGAGGTTGCAAAATCAGAAGAAGGTTCCCTGTCACAATTGCACATTTCAGCCTTGCTCACTGACATCCTGGGAATATCCTCCTTCTTACTCTCCAACAGACCTCCCTTGCTCGATGCAGCTGCTGGTTCTTACGTAGGACTTGAAGAATCAGGCCAGGAGATGTTACTTAGTTGTACGTTCCCAACGGGGAATATTGAGTAAACATTAGTTGTTGCTCTTTCTGATATCATATGTAGACATTAACTGTATAAACTGAAAAACCCTATTATTGTTATACCTTGTAACACACACACACACACAAACCCATGCTACAAAAACCATTCTACTGGTAACATATTACTTCCATGACCCTGAATACTATTGAAACCCCCAGTTAGAGGAGACTCACTGAATCAATGGCATTTACACAAGGGTCATTCATTATTTAGCAATTCATTCAAAAGGTCTACTCTAATTGGGACCAAACCATAGGATTCATGCCAAGCTCTGCAAATATCATCAGTTTCCAAAACAGGCAGGATTTTAATAATATGCCCACTTCTTTTCTTTTCTTTTCGGCTAGGAAATAGAAGTTTAACCCACTTGAGTTTGGCCATTGCTTTGGAAATATTTTATTATTATAAATTAGATCCCTGGGCACCCACCCAAATATAACTAAAAACATAACTTGCTAGAGCTAAATTGCCTAATAAATATAGCTGTCAAGAATGCCAAAATATTAGCCCTTTCCTGGCATCCTTCTGTACTAAGTGGGGCCACTGGCACTAATGCCAAATGTTCTTAACCAGCTCAGGATTTGCTCCAAGAGCCATTGGTCCTAATCCAGAGAGAAAGTTAGCTGCGCTTAGGCTCCAATGAAATATAATAGATTTCCTGTTGGTTGCAATGAACCTGCTGAGTTGATTTCAACACTTCTTAACCATGGCTAAAGTTTTGGCCCCATAAATGGAGATTCTGGGGTGGCAATCCATGTGTTATAGCATTGTTGCATTTCTAGGAGACATAGGGTCCTAGGGTCCAAAAACGATAGCTGCTGTTCAGCTGGTTTCTAATGCTACTTCTACACAATGCAGTGCCACCCACATTGAAAAAGCAAGCATGACAGAGTTGAGTTTCTCAAACTCAAGTCTCATATTGAACATCAAGCGCTAAAAGTGTGGTTCTAACTGGAACCATGGGGGAGTGTTAAGACCAGTGGGATGGCATGCCAGGGTCCCAGTCCCTTTTAGAATTCTATCCATTTTATGTTGGCAATTTTTTAAAAATAATTCTAAGTCTGACAAATTTCAAGTCTAATTTGGCTTCTAGGCCAGTGCTTCTCTACCTACCTGATATGGTGGAACATTTTCCCCAATGCTCCAGGGAATGGTAACATACTTGGACCCTTAGCTATGTTTCTTTCTTTCCTGGAAACTCAGCAAAGACAGCTGATGGTTTGCAGACCAGCATGAGTCTATGGATCATCATTTTGAGTAGCATTATGTATATGTTTTTTAATGCAGCATCCATTTGCTTCTCTCACCACCATATGAATAAATCCAAAAAGTTTTAGGGCAAGATCCAGGATAGTGAACATGGAGCATAATTGGGACATGAAGGGATTGAAAATAGTAAGACATATGCATGCACTAAGCATGTCAGTCTCAATAACAGGATTCTAGCCTGAGCCTTTCATTGCACGGACAAGTGTGTATAATTTTATCATGTGCATGGTTATCTTCTCTTGCTTGTTTGTTGTTTGTGTGTTGCTGTGGTAGACTCCTTCTCTTTGCTAGCTTGTCAGAAGAAGTCACTTTCGAAAGCCTCTTTGGGAACACTAACTGTTCCTGCCAACTCTTCCACCCCAACTGTATGGATTTGGTAAAAACAGTTCCAGTCTGTCATCCCACTTTTTCAACTGCTTTTAAAATGGTCCAAGTTCTCTCTCTTGCTTCCACTTCCCCCCTTTGTCATCATCTTACTTCCATTGCTTGAAACTCAGTTCAAAGTGTAAGAGTAGTTTGCACTCAGTTAACTTGGAGCGGTGGGAGGAGGAAAGGTGACGACTGTCCTCTGACACCCCACTTTTTCAATTTCTTTTAAAATGTCCCATTTCTCTCTACTCCTCCTCCTCCTTTCTCCGTTTGTCCTCAGATTCCTTCAGAATTATATTTCGCTCTTATTCCCAAAGATTTTGAAACAATAAATTAATTGTGCCCCCTTCTTTCCTTCTTTCCTTCTTTCTTTCTTTCCTTCCTTCCTTCCTTCCTTCTTTCCCTGACTCTCTTTTTCCTCCTGCAAAAACACTGTATTTATTTTATAACCAAATTTGACATTGTATGCTAGTGAAACAGAGAATGGAAAGGATGGGGAGACAGGCCGCAATGATCAATTGAAGGCCCAATCAAAGTCTAACAGATAGCAGGCAGTTGTTCCCTGTTTGATATCAAAGGTGTTTTATTTCTCATCCCTTTTTTGTGTCACTGAAAGAATGCTTCCTTCGCGTGGATTAATTAAAGTGTAAACATTAAATATTGATTGATGCATTATCAGCATGGAGCAGTCGCCTCCGCTCGGATTGATTTCCAGAGTGATTTATTGTCATATTTGTGGAGTCATTTCACTTGATAACAAAGAGGATTCAGCTACTACAGCTGCTGGTGTCTTATTGTTCATAGATTTCTTTCAGTGGCTTCCTCTATCCCCCATCCCTACCCCCAGTCCCACATCAACCTCTTCTGTTTCTGAACATGAAAACATCTTTATTGAGAGGGAAGAAGAATATTTCGATGGTGCCGTTAGATCTGGTGATTTGGCTTGGCTGGATGCAGAAAGGAAGAAAGGACCCTAAGAGGTGTGTTTAAGATCATGTGAAGAGCCACACTGGAGTGGACTGAAGTCCAGCATCCTTGCTTGCTTGAATGATCAAACCCCAAAATAATTTAGTCCATCATCTTACCTGGGAGTAGATTCCACCAAAATCAACGGGACTTTAATCTTAACAGGGACCTTCAAATCATTTTTATAGTGGAGGACCTCAATAATGGCAGGCAGGTTGTCTTTAATTTTGCCCAATTTTAAGTACATTGAAAGGGAAGGCAAATTACTTTTCCCTTCCATTATCATCTAGACATCCTTAAATATGAAAGACTCTGAGAAGCACAATATTGTACTTAGAAGTGCCCTCCATGTATTCCATGTAGCTTATTCCCAAGCAAATATGCATAGGATAGATTGCAGGCGTTACTATTCCTGGGAGGTCTCAACAGCAATCGCTGTCTTAATATTTCATAGTGCTTGATCATTTAGTATACCTCTGATTCATACTGCCTGAGGACACTCAACAACATGGGAATCTTGGTGGTCCAGTTTTGCCAGAGCATTCCCGGGGGTTCAGCCATCCTCTTGCCTAGACTTGGAGGAGGGTCAAGCTTCTGTCAGAGTTTTTTCAGGGAACATTTTCAATTACAGAATTACTCCATGTGTGCAGTCTATCTGGTACAGTCCAGTTGAGCATAAGAGTCTGTTCTATAGGAACCTTTCACATCATACAAATACTGCACTACACACACATACACACACGCATGCACGCATGCACAAATTACTGAGAGAGAGTGTGTATGGAAAATTACACAGAGAAATATGTATATATTAAAGGAAATGTTACATAGAAAAATGTAACAATTTCCAGTTGGTTACAAAAATATATCAAATTGTGGATGGGAAAAAGTGTATATACTAGGAATGGTTGCAAAGAAACATGTGTGTGTTAGTAGAAATGGAACTCAAAATATGTATTTTAAGGAAATGTGTAGAAAAAATGTCTATATTGAAGAATAGTGGATATAAAAATGTAGTTAGGGCTACAATGGGGTATTTGTTGTTCCTATGTGCCTTCGAATCAACTTGCAGCAACTCTATCTTAGATCTTTCTTGTCACGATTTAGAGCTTTATTGCCTCTCTGCATGCTGTCGAAGCACTTCAGTTCTCTTCCCAAGAAAGATAGTCATAAAAGCATGCCTTTTGTTGCACTGTTAAAATCAAGTTGACAAAAGGCATGCTTTTACACCTGTTAGCTTTGGGAAGGAAAATGGAAGTGCTATGTCTGCCTATAGAGAGGCAAGGAGAAAGCTGCTTCTCTCTGGCTCCATTCTGGCTTTCTTTTTTCATGGATAAGGCTCTAGTCAGATAAGGTTTGTCATTGGCGCCTTCTTATGCTAAGAGAACATGTTTCTGTGGCTGAGCTGGGATTCAACTCTTGGTCTTGCTACAACATCAATATGGAAATATGCAAACAGGTGCAGATAGTAAAGTTTGTCTTTAAGAGGACCAGTGACACATTCTTGGCCACTGTGACACATGCCTTTGTTACATCTCATTTGGATAACTTTAATGTGCTTTATGTGGGGCTGCCTTTGAAGTGTTCAGAAACTTCAGAAGGTCCCTTTGGCTCTTTAGCTGTAGCCAAATTGTTAACTGGGACAGACTACACAGCTCACTTGTTGCAACAGCTCCACTGGTTGCCCATCCATTTCCAGACACCACTCAAAGTGTTGATGATGACCTAAAAGTGCTGTTCAAGCCCAGGTTATTTGAAGGATCATATTACCCCATACAAACCTGTGTTTTGACAACTTCTGGGGAGGCCTTTGGAAATAGTGCCACAGTTGTGAATACATAGCATAAATGACTATAGTATAGTATAAATGAATATATTTATAGTCCGTCAGGATAAATTTCAGAAAGTCAGGGGTTAGTAGTCAAAACTCAGCAAACCTTTATTCATCAACTATAGTTCTAATCCAGAGATGTTCTTTGTCCGCACTAAACAAGTGTTAACATTGCCTAATAAAACTGTGTATAATTTCATCTTCGTGGAAGCATCAACTCTCATTCATTCTAATTAATAAACACATTTGTTCCTCTCATTCCCATACCACTTCTTCTTTGTTGTTACAACTAGATTCTTGTCACTGAAACTACCTTGAATAGGCTTGACCCATGCCTGTCTCCTCTCCAGTATTAAATCAGGACCTGTGTCTGGGATCACCATAGCTGCATCTGCACTGCAGAAATAACCTGGTATGACAACACTTTAACTGTCATGGCTCAATGCTATGGAGTTCTTCTCTGGTGCCACAACAAACTACCATTCTGATTATTTTAATTGATTATTTTTAATTAGGAATGTGTTTAATTATTTTTGGGAGGAAGGGAAGATTGGGGTTTTATTATTTTATTGTATGAAATTTTAATTGTAAGCCACTTCGGTTGTCCTAGTGACAGAGAAGCAGGATATAAATAAGGCTTTTATTTAGCATTTATTATTCCCAGAATTCCATAGCATTGAGGCATGGCACTTAAAGTAGTGTTCAGATTATTTCTGAAGTATGTATGCAGCTCATTTCTTAGCAGTAACTGTTTTTACAGTTGGCCCTCCTTATCCACAGATTTCTTATCCACGGATTCAAGCATCCACGGCTTGAAAATATCCAAAGAAAAAATATAAATTTAAAATATCAAGCCTTGATTTTTCCATTTTATATAAGGGACACCATTTTGCTATGCCATTGTATTTAATGGGACTTGAGCATGCACCGATTTTGTTATTCACAGAGGTTCCTGGAACCAAACCCCAGCGGATAACAAGGCTCCACTGTACTCTATAACCCATCATACCAACCTCCCAACATTTTATTTATTTATTTATTTCTAAGTTTTTTATGACAGCCAAGGTGCATTTGCAACTCCTGACAACACAGCAGTTACAGATCCATAACTGTAGTTTACAAAAATGTAACTGTAATACAGGATGCAAGTCCATAATAGACAGACAGATTTTGCAAAGAATAGAATATAGCTGAATACCTGTGAAAATGACAAGGACCAGTAACAGAAGGAACTGCTCAACTTCCTAACCATACTTTATCAATGAGGAAGGCAGGATCTACCTCCACATTTCCACTTGAAGGCATCCTTTTCCTCCTGTCTTGGAAAATTTGTAGTATTTTAAGTCCTCCCGTCCTGTTCTATGGAGTGCACCCACCGCAAGTGAGACGTAATCCTCAAGTGATCTAGTTCAAAAGTACATGATTAGTATATCCCTGAGTTCTCTTTGGGAAAACGATGCTTACAGCCAAGCATTGAATGGCTCGCCGGAATGAAAGCTCAGTGACCCCAGTGGTGACAAAAGAAATTTATTCATGAAATCGCTTTGTTATACATTAACAAAACTCTCTCTCCTCTCTCTCCGGCATTACATGCATTAGCCACTTTTTTTCCCCACTGTGATTTCACATTGAGAGAATGAATGCTAGTCAAAAACCCACTGGAATCAATCATAGATGGAGGGTTGGAGGGGGGGAACCTGAACTGTAATAGGAAACTGGTGTTCTGGCTTTAGCTAAGCAGTAAAACATTAACCTTAAACCAGCACAGCAGCAACAAAACAACAAGCCGGGAAGGGAAAAAGCAGGAGGTAATTCCACTTCTGTGCCAGATGGGAATTTTAATCCTGAGCTTCCCAGAGTAGTGTCAAGTGGCCTTCCTAAGAATGGAGCAGGAAGGTTTCCACAAAACAAGTGTCTCTCCAGAATCTGCAAAATGCTGCCTTTGGAAAGGAATGCACAACGGGAGGGTGTTAATAACCTGGGATATATTTCAGCACTTCAAAAAATATTAGGAAAAATCTTTAATATTTGTAGACATTTGGCATCTATTTACTTATGTTACTCCTTCTCAGATATCTAGTCAACTGGGTGATGTATCTTAACATTTTTAAAATTTGTTTGTAAACTGCTGAGCATGTTACTCTATAAAGCACAATGTAGCAAACTTATCATATTTAGTGCTTTCCAACAAAGACATGAGCCCAAACTCAGTTTTCCTTCAAATGGAGCTTTCCAATGGGGGAGGGGATGTGTGCAGAAATGCAGATATATGCAAAAATGTGTGTCTTAAATAAGTGTTTGGATACTATATTTGATGGATAAGTATCTATTACATAAAAACATCTCTGCAACTACATCTCCTGTTGGTATCCCCCCCAAAAAAGAACTCTCACCTATTAAGGTAGATTTGGATAGAGATTTTGGTCATTGTAAGGTCAGAATAGATTGTGAAGTCAAAGGCTTTCATGGCCGGCATCCATAGTTTTTTTGTGGGGTTTTCAGGCTATATGGCCATGTTCTAGAAGAGTTTATTCCTGATGTTACGCCAGCTGCTGTGGCTGGCATCTTCAAAAACAGTGCAGTTTGACACTGCTTTAACTGCCATGGCTCAGTGCTATGGCATTCTGGAATTTGTAGTTTTGTGCAACGTTTAGCCTCCTCTGTCAGAGAGTTCTGCTGCTACAGCAAACTACAATCCCCAGGATTCCATAGCATTAAGCCATGGCAGTTAAAGTAGTGTCAAACTGTGTTAATTCTGCAGTGTGGATGCAGCCTGAAGCAGTTGGATACTCACAATTCAATAACTGTTTCGATGGATCTACCTTAGTTGGGCTTAACCAACAAGATCCTATCATTTGTGTGCTAATCCAAGGTTACATGCTATAAAGAAGACAAGTAATCCTTCGCATTTTGCAGATATTAATAAGCTTCCTTTAATAACAAAGATATCCTAATTCAAAGCAGAGGCATCTACTATCTTTTTCCATTAATGAAAATGTCTTGTTCGACCCCCCTCTTTATTTTATTTATGTATCGTTTATTTTGATCTGAATACAGTCCAAAGACAGGCCTAGACTAACCTATTAGCCTGTCTGCTTTCATCTGCTTTTCTAACACTCTGTGATAAATACCTTCATTTGGAAATCCTGATATTTTCCTCCCAAAAATGGCCTGAACATGTCTGGGTGGTTTTGTGTGTGTGTGTGTGTGTGTGATATATATATATATATATATATATATATATATATATATATATATATATTGCACTGACAATTACAAGTCGCCTGAGTGTCTTTCAGTGTGTTATTTCCTGAAATTGTATGTAATTGGCTTTGAAAAGGCTGGAAGATAGTTTTGAAGTTAGCTAAAAGCATGCCTTCCTGATCACAACTTACATCATGTTATTTTGCACTTCCTGAAAATGGATTATCTTTGATAATAAATGCAAATTAGGGGGCAATAAATTACAAGTCAACCAATGTCTGATTATATGGAATATAATTAACTCCAGATTCTTTGCACAGCATTTATCTTAATAATCATCTCATGTACAGTAAAAGAGCTTAA
Organism: Sceloporus undulatus; assembly: GCF_019175285.1. Taxonomy (NCBI): domain Eukaryota; kingdom Metazoa; phylum Chordata; class Lepidosauria; order Squamata; family Phrynosomatidae; genus Sceloporus; species Sceloporus undulatus. The sequence goes on along the minus strand of NC_056529.1, from coordinate 15,144,691 downwards.
GCTGGCTTGCTTCTCCTCCCCTCCTTTAATTTCCTCCCTCTTACAGTTATTATATATTGGTTTTAAAAATAATTTTTTAAAGTATTGCAAACATAGCATTAAATGGTAAAATAAAAAAAAATCACTCTTCTGGAAGAAATGATATGAAATCAAAGAAGAGGGAATTTCTGTCAAGCAGCTTTGTCAAATCTTTGGCCTGTTAAATGCTTTGTAAAATGAAATAGCAAATAAAATAGTTTGCTATGACTATTAATAGAGCCAGCATAGTGTAGTGGTTTCAATGCTGTATTGGGACTCTGGAGGACCAGGATTTCTAGCCCCTACCGCACCATGGAAGCCCATTAATATTTATTTATTTATTTGGGGTATTTATTTAGGGTATTTATACCCCACTCTTCAGCCCAAAAGGCTATCAGAGTGGCTATCTTTATCCTTATCTATATCTATATATCTATATATGACTTTATCTATATCCTTGGAAAAGTCACTCTGTCTTACAATAAGATGACAGCAAGCCTCATCTGGGGGAATCTTGTCCAAAAACCCCTCAATAATAATAATAATAATAATAATAATAATAATAATAATAATAATAATAATATATTTATTTATTTATTTATATCCTGCCTCTTCCGTTTTGGGGATCGAGGCTGGAAACAACAATGTTTATACAATACAAATATAATAAAACATCAAAATCTCCCAAGCCCCCATCCCAGAACCTCCCTCCCTAAAGTATACAGTTATAATAGTAAAATCATACATAGCAATAGCATCAAGAAAAGTTGGCAATTAACAAATGATGAATAACGAGGGAAAGTAATAAAATGGGCAGATTCCTTCAGTTCTGGCCATAATCAATCGGGGAAGGACTGCTAGAAGAGAATCATTTTTATCGCCTTTTTGAAGGCCTCAAGAGAGGGTAATTGGAGAATCTCTTCCGGCAGGTCATTCCAGATTTTAGCAGCAACAGCAGAGAAAGCCCTAAGAGCTGCGTCTGCACTGTAGAATTAATGCAGCTTAATCATAGAATCATAGAGTTGAAAGAGACCTTACACAATCAAAGCACCTAAGCCTCTCCATGTAGGCTATGGTTTCCAGACCTGTCACCATTTTAGTCACTCTCCTCTGGACACACTCCAGCTTGTCAACATCCTTTTTGAACTGTGGTGCCCCAAAACTGTTTGACACCACTTTAACTATCATGGCTGAATGCGATGGAAAACTGGGATTTGTAGTCTGTTGTGGCACCAGAGAAGGTGAAATATCTGACAAAAGTACACATCCCAGAATTCTATCGCATTAAACCATGGCAGATAAAGCAGTGTCAAACTACATTAATTCTGCAGTGTGGATGCAGCTTTTGCCTCCTGTGGAAGAACTGAAAGGAAGGGTCCAGCCTCTCCTTCCTAGGAAGGAAGTTCCAGAGCCTGGGAAAGACACCAACAAGGTCCTATCTTGCATCCCACCAAGTGTGCCTGTCAACATGGTGCAATGAGAGATGGGTCTCTCTTGAGGATCTCAAGGTCCGGTCAGGCTCATATGGGAAGACGAGGTCTATCAGATAGCCTGGTCCAAAACCATATAACACTTTATAAGTCACAACCATCACTTTGAATGGTTGAAAGCTTCTACTGCATTCAGTGTTGGTGGAGAATTCTGAGAGTCCCTTTATGCCATCCAGAAGGAGTATTTAACTCATGCAGCAAATTCCGAGAGCGCAGACTGTGTGTAGCATTTAAAGGAGAAGCAAATAAAAATATGACTAGGATTTTGTCCACCTTGGTCCCTTTTATTTTCTTTGGGCAGTAGCAGAATTCTATCAAATTCTTTCTGATGCTGGGAAGTCACTCTCTCCCTGCCCATTCCTTAAGTCTCTGCTGCAGCTGGTAATTCCAGACCTCACCATAAAAGCTCCCTTTTCAAACGGTCCCTTGGTAATTGCCGTAAGGTCTTCGACAAGTAAGACTATCCAAAGGCATCGCTAAGGTCAAACTGTGGTAGAAAGTGGTCTGATTTTTATCCAGGAGATTGATGCTTGGGTTCCCCCCTCCCCTATTTCTTTTCCAATCTGACAGCCGCGGTTATAAAATGTGCTCACAACCACAGATAACATCCGAGATCAGGCTAAGAGCAGCAGTGCTTACTATGTTATATACCTTGCATTGGTTTTGCCTAAGACAATAAATCAAGGTTAAGAAGGAGAGAGAGGGGTGTGTGTGTTAATACAGTCTTCTCTCATCTCTACTAAGCCACAAAAGTGTTAAAGAGGCTCACATTTATTCAGTGATGTTATTTGTTATTTATTCAGGGGTGTTTTCCCCCCTTCTTTTGGTTTCACAAATGGTAAAAATAGAGAAGTGCCTCTATAGGAAAATCACATCCATGTTTCTAAATTCTATGCTCAGAAGGTTATTGGGAAATGACTCAATAAAGAGAGTTGGAAGAGGCACAATGCCCAAACCCTGACTCTTCGTAACTTTATTGAAACTTTCTTAGCCTTCAGAAAGCAGTAAGTAAAAGAACTGTCCCAAAAAAAAGTAGGTTGACATGGCTTGGCGCTCCTTCCCATCCGTAATTCAAGCATGAATGTATTTATTTCTTATTAAAAACACTTCTATCCCATCCTTGATCATAGGATCACAGGGTTGTATACAATATGTGCAATTCTAAGCATTTTCAGATCAAAACATAAACAACGTGAGCAAGGTAAAAACACATTAAAGTGGAGCAACAGTTAAAACCACTTTAAAAAGCAACCGTGTAAAACTAGAACAGATTAAAACATTTAAAAAATCAGGAAAAATATATATTAGTGACTTGCCTTGGATTCCACACTGGGAGAAAAGTGGCATAGAAATGCTATCAATAAATATTATTTTTAAAAGCAATTATTCTATACAATTAAAACTATTTAAGCTGGTCTTTAGGATGGATGAATCCAAAGCTGTACCTATAGCTGAAGCTGCCAGCTTTGGGCACTGTGGTCCACAAAAAGTAACTTTTCCATGATCTGGACAGAGGAAGCCTTTCAATCCATAGGCAAAATCTTTCACCAATTTCAGAGGAGGAAACATAAGAACATTTACAATATCAACATTTTCTTTGGAGGCTCCCACAGCTATCTAAATCACAATGAAGCATGTATGTGTCCGACTCACCCGTGGTTCTACATCTTCACAGGGTCACCATTCCTGGTAAGTTAAAAAAAATTTTATCATCCTGCCAAAGGGGCCAGGGGGAAAAAAGATAAATGGCACTTTTGCTACTTTTGCTCAAGGTGCAGCCTTTTTCACTGCTTTGCTAAAGAGATCCATTAGTACAGCACAATAGAAAACTTTGATAAATGATTCGAGATTAAAGTTTGGACAATGCATTACAAGAAAAGCCATAAACCGCATTATTACTCAGACATAAAACATTTCCTACTCGGATGGCAGGGGCGAATTTCTTCTCTGCAGGGGACTCCTTCTCACCCTGATTTTCATTATTCACCTCCAATATATCTGCAATGGCCACAAAGGCTTCCCGATGTATCTTTGCCTTAAGTAAATTAAAAAACCTTTTCTAGGAGTTGAGTTGGGGGAAGAGACAGGGAATATGAAAAGGTCTGACTCAAGATGGAGCAAATCCATTTCTTCGGGGCAACGGACACCATGTGCAGATCCCAAAGAAGCAAACTCAGTTGCTGAGTTATTTTCTTTGGCATGTCACTACTCTATATATCAGTTCTCTGCTCATAAAAAGATATTGGCATGGGGTGGCTTGCTTCCTTGGACTTGACTGATAATACAGAAGTGATGGGTAGCAAAAGTTTGCAAACGTGAAGGAGGGGAGAAGAAGCAGGCAAGACACCCCTGAGTAGCTTCTTCAAGTGTCAATTGCTGGGTACACAACCCCTGTTAAGAGAGTTGCTGCTTCAACCAATATTCTTTCTTTCTCTGAGATCCAGAAAAACAGCAGAATTAAAAGAAAAAGCAGCAGGAGGTTCTTCACACACACACACACACACACACACACACACACACACACAAACACACGTGGGTCTTTTTCACACACCAAAACCATTTTCTGCACAAAAGAAAAGACATTTCTCTGCAGATAATGCACAGAAAAGGCCCGCTCATCTTTCCCAACAACTGGTATGAGGAGGTGTATTGACATTGGAACACACCTTGGAGAAGTTACTTTTTCCACTACAACTCTCAGTGGCCAGGCCACTCGTAGGTGTAATGCAAAAATTGAGCATGGATTCCAGGAGCTGTCATGCAAAAATGAACTTTCCTGAGATCTGCCTGAGTGGTATCAAATAGGTCACTCTCCTGCATTTTTAGCTGAAAATCAGGACACTTGTAGCCAAGCAAGATCACAGGGTAATGAAGAGGAAGAGCACACAAGCTAGAAGAGGCTGCAGCAGTTCACTTTTGCTTGAGCCTACTGGGAACGGGAAGAATCTATCCCCTCCTCTTCTCTCCCCCTTTCTGAGTCAACTGAGTATACACAACTTTTGTATTTTGAACTCCGTTTGCAGCAAGCTGATGACCAAGGGGGAAAAGGAAGGACGAGAGAGGAACTGACATCTTGAAAGCAGCTGGAAATGTGGAACAACAGAGGAGTAATTGGGACTGTCCTTGCCAAACTGCAACAAGTGGATGGTATGAACAGACTTTACAGTGAACCCTTGGTATCCACTGGGGTTTGGTTCCAGGACCACCCCCCCCCAATTGATACCCAAATCCATGGATGCTCAAGTCCCATTGAGCATGCACAATGACATAGTGTACAATATACAATTGTGTAGTAAAATGGTGTCCCATATATAAAATGGCAAAAGCAATGTTTGGTTTTTGGAATTTTGGGGGGAGAATATTTTCAAGTTGTGGATGGTTGAATCTGTGGATGCAGAATCTGTGCGTACACAGGGCCAGCAGTATACAGTAACTAGCAGCCGCTGATGGCTTTATCCTGAAGGCTTACTAAGGAGGGCATACTCAGGCACTGAATTCCATAAGCGTAGGATGGAAAAGCAGGGATTCATGACACTGGCGTGTGACCACAATGTAACTATGTACAAATATCTTGGAGAATTGCATCAAGCAAAGACAAACTTCTATAGCTTGAAATTGCAATAGCTGTCATCTTAATGGTCCACAGTCATATACTTCTCTTTCCAGTAGTGGTTCCCTTGGCAAAGGGGGTGCAGAAGAAATAGAGTTGCAAGTCTTCCCTGGGTTCCCAGTCAACAGTCAAGTGACTAGTTGCAACACTGGGGCAAAGGGGTGGTGTGAAAAACAAGAACCGATGAGCACTCCCAAAGGGACCAGCTGGGGCTATTTTCAGATCTGTTGCAGTGCATAGCCAAGCTCAGCATTCTCTGTTTTACTCAGAGATTTGCTCTGTTTTATTCAGCAGCCTGCTAGAAGAACCGTGTTGCTTAATCCAGTTAGTGTGGACTGGCCACAGTGAACAGCCACTCCCTTTCAGTACAGGGAGACAAGGTTGGTTAAGCTGTGTGGCTAAAGAGTTTCTAAACTATCCAATCTGCTGCCTTTGTACTACCATTTGTCAAACATTCTACCAAAAGAGAGGATGTTGTGGTACCGAGCATGTAGCCACACTGCAGCAATAAAGCAATTCCACACCACTTTGTCATGGCTCCATCTTGTGGAAACCTGGGATTTGTAGTTTAGTGAGTATTCAGCCTGATCTGTCGGTGAGCTCTGGTGCCTCTCCAAATTACATATCCTAGCATTCCAGATGATAGAGTCATGGCAGTTACAGTGGTGTCAAACTCCTTTATTTCTGCAGTTTGGATGCACCAAATGTTGTGCAGCTGGACCAAATAACTGTAACAGCCACTAATATCTGTCACTAAATGCACATTAAAAAAACTGATATGCATCCATTTTCAATTCATATCTATGCACATAGTACATGGGCCTCCATGCACAATGTGCATGGGCTCCATGCACAATTCATCTCCAGGTACAATGGTACCACATGGGCAACTCTGCTTTTTCATCTTTGAACTAAATGTGGCCATTCTGCATGGAGCACAAATGTCCAACCACTTCTATGCAGGAACTTTTATATGCATAAGACAACCATGGGATTCCAGTCATTAAATGAAATCGCTACCCAGTCTAAATAAAATAAACACATAAATTGAATTAATTCCTTGTGCTCATTTAAAATTGCTTGTTAGAACAGCATCCCCAAACCTGGCAACCTCCCTATGCAGTGACCTTAACATCCTCAGCCCGGGTGCCCATTGGCCATTGATGGAAATTGTAGTTCAAGACATCTAGAGGATGCCTGGTGGAATCCAAGAGCCTTAAACACATGCATGGAAATAATCCAGGGCACTCCATTGGACTTTCTCAAAGTAAGTGCACATAGGGTCATAGCCTTAGCTTGAGAGGAGATAACGTGAACTTCAACCATTTGGCAGCATTTCCTAAAATATTTACAAAACCAACTTTAAAAAGAAGCAAAAAATGTTTTCCTGTTTATAGCTTAGAAAAGCTGCACAGAGAGGGAATGAGTAATAATGATGTGTGCTTTGAAAAAAAATAAAATCTATAACTCTAAGGCTACTTTTAGCTTTCATAAAAAGGGAAATGAGTAGAGGACTGGGGCAAGAACAGTTGCGAAATTGGCATAAGAGACTTTGAAATCCTTCTCATAATCCTATTTACATGTCTAGTAGGATGTTATTGCTATTTCTGTACATCTTGTATACAGAACTCATGCAAGAAACAGCATGTAAATGCAAAAGGCCTCTCCTTACAATGAGCTGATATTATTTCTCATGCTATAACCCAAGGCATGATCCAGCTGAAGTGGATTTTTGTCTACAGGGTCAGCCAATCTGTCGGCAGTGATGCAGTCTCTGGGTAATAAATGCTGAAAGGTTCTAGCAAGATGGTGAAGGAGATAGCTATGTGCCCTGAACCCCCATAGCTACCTTCTATGTGGAACAGTGGCACATCACCAACCATGAAGAAAGGTTTAGCCCTATAGATAAAGCCTAGAGTCCCATAAATCCACAGTGGCTCAGACTAATGGCATCACTAAGGTTTGCATCACCTGGTGCAGTAACTCAGGCGCGGTACAGACGGCATTAATGCGCCATGCTGGCACTGTACTAAAGCTAAGGGACTGTGCAGCAACCGCATGGTTCCTAACCCTAATAGGGCGCAGCACCGTAACAATGTTGGCACCCTATATACACGGGCACCACCATTGTTACGTAAGCGATGCACGGCCTTCGCACATTGCCACATGGCGCTTACGTAACCAGTGTGCCAGTGGCACACTTGTTACACCACCCCTGTGGCTTTAAAAGAACCCGCTTTTTGCAGGTTCTTTTTCCTCTGCAGGGAAGCCATGCGGTTTGGTGGCTGCGGCTTCCCTGCAGAGGAAAAAATGCCGCCGCCGCTCCTGACTATGAACAAGGTATGTACCGGGCCTTTGTGTCACACACACACACCCTCAATGACCTCCTCCCATAAAGAACCATACAGATTCTGTAGTCATGTTTTTTCTACTAAGGTTACTCATAAAATATAATTCCCATATGTTGCTGAATGACACAAACAACCAGCAAAACCTCTGGTTTCTCCTACATACCCATGTACAGAGTCACTTGCAGTTTCTCTCTCTTTTTTCAATTCTGTAAAGGTGAAACACCTATCATCCACTGCGGCTACTTCCAGTCAGAACTTTAAACTAAAATATGCTGGGAATTTTGGACCTTTGCCTTTGGTCCTCCTCAGCTACTAGATCCTGAGAACCCATGTGAAACTGAATGATAGTCCCAACCACCACTTACTACCACTAACCCACAGTCTACACCCTTCTGAATTACTGAGTTACAATCACAGCCTGCCACTTACATAGATTTCATTGTGGAAATGAAATACTTTTAATGGTTGTCAAGAGTAAAAATGGCAGCCCATGAGAGCAAAAGACTTTGCTCTCCAGATTCCCATCCTCTCATTTGGATTGTTGCAATGTTACTAAGTAAGGTTTAAAAAAAAATAGGAAGGAAGCTGAGCAAAACCCATAATATGTTTTTACTTCAATTCCAAACATCAAAAACTGAATTATGCAAGGTTCGGCAGCCTGGTGGGTAAAGACATTGCCCTTTCATGTCTCATTATGTTGTTAATTAGCTAATGTTTGTAAAGCACTTTGAAGATAAAAGACACCCATATACATTCCAAGTATTATTATCTCTGGAGACCTGGGTTCAACTTAGAGGTGCCTAATTACACATGCAATAAATTAGATTTAATGAATCGCGGAATCTCGCTTTCTGTGTTGCGCGCACACTTCAACTAGCCAGTATGAAATGTGGAAGCAATTCCACATCACCAGATGAATGTTGCCAAAGGGTAAAAACCATGGTGTTGTGGTTTGGATGTTGGACTAAGACCCTGGGAGACCCAGGGTTCAAATCCCAGCTCAGCCATGAAAACCCACTGAGTGAGCTTGGACAAATCACACTCTCTGAGACTTAGGAGATGGCAAGGGCAAACCTCCTCTGAAGAAACTTACCAAGAAAACCCTGTGATAGATTTACCTTAGGGTTGCTATGTATAGGCCTTTCCAGAGCCAGTGTGGCATAGTGCTTTGAGTGTTGGACTATGACTTTGAAGACCAGGGTTTGATTCCCAGCTTGGCCACTAATTCTACTGGGTGACCTTGGGCAAGTCACACACTCTCAGCCTCAGGGGAAGGCAATGGCAAGACTCTTCTGAACAAATCTTGCCAAGAAAACCCCATGATAGGGTCGCCTTAGGGTTGCCATAAGTCAGAAACAACTTGAAGGCACACAACAATAGGCCTTTCCAGGGTTTATAATGCAGGGGACAAAAGTAGCAAAATTGATCCCCTACAACCCCCGAAGGAGTTAGGGAAACCATTTGGTACTTTAAAAAAAATTCAAAACCATTTGTGGGAAAAAAATTTTGGGGGGGCCAAGAGGCCTCAAAAATGATGTTGAGGGCTACATACAGCCCATGGATCCCATTTCCTTTATCCATCCTTTAATGGTTAACGGTTTAACAAAACCGTCTAGCATTTCACAGATGAAAAGTGAGACACCTGTGCTCAAGCAACATCACAGTGTGGTCAAGATGGTAGATGACATTAATGGTGGCGAATGCGCAAGGGAGAGGCTGCAGCAGGTTGCTTTTGGCTGAGCTGACTGGGACTCTGCCACCTCTTCTCCCCCCCCCCCCCCTAGTTAATTTAATACAAACTGTTTTTGCACTTTGAACTCAGTTTGCAGCAAGAGAAGTAAGCTGAAGACAAAGGGAGAAAGTGAGAGTAGAGAAAGTGGGACATTTTTAAGGCAACTGAAAAAAGTAGGATTCATTGAGGCTGTCCATACAGAATCAGGATAGTTGGGGGGTATGCTTTAATGTATCCTAAGCCATTACAACTTAATGTCCAGTAATATCTCTTCCCAACTGTAGAGAAAAAGCAACAAAGACTCATAATGCTGGGTTTTGTAAAGTTTATAGGCTGAAGGTTTCTGTCACAATGTGTTAATAGATGCTTTAATCCCAAGTGGTTTAAAGATCAGTTAAGGATCAGTATACAGGGCATCTGCATCCTATTTAACAACTCTTAGAAAATATCAAACTCATGAAGCAGCCATGCTTGCTAGGCTTAATATTTTATACTCATCAATAAACCAGGATAGATTTTTGGGAATCCTTTGTCAAGAAAAAAAAATATTGTGCATGTATAGCTAAGGCTCTTGAGTCCTTAACACATGTTCTTTATTATTGGAACTGTGATCTAAAAAGGAAAAATTGTAAAATTTGCTTCCTTTTGCACCATTTCCAGGGATCTCCCAATGAGAGATTGGTTACATATTGTTATAAGACTGGAACCCTATTGTTACTGCTAAGATTGCTACGTTTTCCTATGTTCAGTTAATAATGCATAGTGCCAGATAATTCTTTTTTATCTTTTGTTGTATATTGTGTGTGTATAAATTAGAAAGGTATATTCTCAAACATTTTGCCCTTGCATGTGTATTTTAATGTCCTGAAATGTTGTGTAGGAATTACTCTCTATTCTCTATACCGGAGTTTCCCAAGCTGTGCTCCGAGGAGCCCTTTGGGCTCTGTCTTCACTTCCAAGGTGCTCTGCAGTCACTTCAGGAAAATGAAATAAATAAAAATTGAATGAAATTAAAGAATAAGACTAAGAATAAGAATAAGAACCATAACACTACTCCTAAACACCATTAACTTGTAAGGCATAGGGTAAGCCTCTTAGGGGCTCCACCATAGAGATTGATTCTAAAAAGGGCTCCGCAAGTTTAAAAGGTTGGGAACCCCTGCTCTATACAATTGTTTTTTATATGCTTTTTGTACAAAAATCCTGTTTTCTGCACAGGAAAAAGGGTTTGTTGCATTTTTGAAGAATTCTGGCAAAATATGGTTATGAACCCATACAGACAGGCTGAACAAAGCTGCTTCGGGTCACTTTGGAGGTATGCTGTTTAAATAATACATGTGTCCCAAGAGGCCAGAAGTCATGCCGCACAGCTTTGGTCTCTTAAAATGCATGTGTCATTTAAGCAGCATACCTCCAAAGTCACACAAAGCAGGTTTATTTTGGTCTGTCTGTATGGACCCTATGTATGTGAGATATAGTATATGTAATAAGAAAGCTATGTGTTAGAACCAGTAGTGCTGGACTAGACTTTGGAGACCAAGGTTCGATTCTCTGCTCAGCCATGAAACCCACTGGGTGACTTTGGGCAAGTCACACTCCCTCAGCTTCAGAGGAATATAAAGGCAACATTCCCATGAGCAAATCTTGCCAAGAAAACCCCTTTAGAGTCACCTTTGAGTCACCAAAAGTCAGAAACTACTTGAAGCCACACAACAACAAAAACAACAACTATAATTATACCTCCAGATATTGTGAAAATTCCTAATTCAGTGCATTTTATTGAGCTGGATAGCCATCGGTTAGGGATGCTTTGATTTGGATTTCCTGCATGGCAGGGGGTTGGACTGGATGGCCCTTGCGGTCTCTTCCAACTCTATTATTCTATGATTCTAAGACAGCTCTCCTGTTTTCCCACTACTTCATATATTTATTTATTTATTTATTTATTTATTTATTTTGGTAAGGAACATTAAGCACATTTTGTAAAGAACATTAAGAACAGAAAATCTGTACAACATCTTTTGAGCGGTCGCACTTGCAGTTGTATATCACCATACTGATTTGTAGGACACCTAGCACCTCATGTTTATAGGACATCGAGCATCTTTCACCCATCCTGAAACATCAAGGACATATTTCATGTCCTGTACTCATGAGAAAAAAAAGATATGTTATTTTTGGAATCATTGCCATCAGCCTGTTTCACTCTATCCTGTCTGGAGGAATTGTCTGCAAGGAGACAAAAGCAGAAGAAGGAGTTTCAACATGTTAAAGTCACCACACGAGCTCAACGCATGGAAGTTTTTTCTCTTTGCTTTCACTTTTAAGGTGCTATTCTTCTGTGTTCCACATTTTATATCTTTTATCTCTTTGTGTTACAAAAATGCATATCTAAGGAGACTGGTGGGATCCTTTCAGATTAATAATCATAGCAAAAATCATTCCACTTTAACTGCCATGGCTGCATCCCATTGAAACCTAGGGTTTCTAGTTTGGTGAGGCATAAGAGGCTTCTGGCTGAGAACTGCAAATACCTCTCCCTGAACTGCCAATCTCAAGATGCCACAGAATGGTACCATGACAGTTAAAGTGGAATTGTAGTGCTATAATTGTGTAGCATGAATGAGCCCCTGGTAAAAGCTGTCCTGAGCAATCCTGGATCTCACCTTTGGGATTCCAAATGCTGTATCTCTATCTTAAGGCTGTATGTATCTTAAGGAGGTAACCACTTTTAGGAGCACTGCCAGGAACAGCTATATCAAAGAAAGCATCACTTGCCAATTGGGCGATCATGTTTATGTGATTGAATGCAGACGTGCAGGATGCTATCTGCAATACGTGAGGAAACAATCACAGATCTGCATACACAGTTCAGATTTGGAAAATCTGCCAACTTGACCAGGAAGCTAGAGCAACCAGTGGCCAAACACTTTAACTCAGAATAGTCTCTCTGACTTGTCTCTGTTTAGAAATGTGGTGCCAACTAATTCAAGCATTTTTAGACAGAAGAGAAAATTCTTGGACCAATAGATTCAGGATTTTAACACCAGGTCGCAAACTAAAGGATTATCGTACATAACACACCAAACATTTAAGAATGTTACGGATGGAGTGTTCTCAGCTGCCACCTTGACTACAAGCTCAGTTTTATTTTAAGCCACCGAGGAAGGCAGAAACCAACACATTATGTTTATTAATTTATCTATTCAGCTCCATTTGTTTATTGCATTCTTAAATATATACATAACCGTTAGCATGCTAAATATGTTATGCAAATCTATGCCCTCTTTCATAGCGATACATTTTCTCCTTTTTGGTCACATGTACCTTGGAACATATATTTATACCAATCTTTTCTTTTAGCAGATTAGTTTCCATTATCAGATCATAGTGGTACATTTTATCTTTTTCTTCTTCTTTAAATGGAGAAGACATTTATACACTGTTTGAATACATCATTCATTCAATCACTTACACAGGGGAAGATCTGATGGTAGCCTTTCCTCTCAGTTTCATACCTGCAAGTCATTTCAGGATCAAAAAATCTTGAATTAGCTGCACTTAGGAATGAAACTGCATGTCTGGCTGTTACTGTGCTCTTCTTTGGAAAGTAAAAGGTCACATATCTAGCCACATGATTTTGAGTTTCTTGAGCTCTCATCAACTCACACATATATTTCAATCCCCCAAGAGTAATGTTTTCCTGCAGAAGTCATTCAGAAGTACAAGGTTGTTATCTTGCAGCATTATCACCCAAATAACCGTAACCAAAGCATCCAGGTTTCAGCTACTTGCCAAGCAGTTTCTTCTTTATTTATTCACCAGAACAGTTCAAAGAAAAATTGTCTAGAAATTTATTGGCATTGGGTTCCTTTTTTGTTCCAACCTATGTAATGTGTTGAGATCAAAAATAGCAAAGTCTGGCAACATTTTTGGTGACAATATATTTATTGATTTGGAGTTTTTATATTCTGCCCATCATTCAAAACAGCTCCCAGGGTAACTTACCAATCATTAATTTGACAGTTCCCTGCCTTCAGAGCTACAATTTAAATAAGATGTTCCATCAGGAATGCAGTCTTCCTTTTCTCCTAGTGTCTTCTACATAGCTTGCCAAGCATCACTGTCTTTTCTAGTGAGTCCTGAGTTCTCATGAGGTTTCCAAAGCTTAGTCATCTTGGTTTTTAGGGATAGTTCAGGCTTTATTTGTTCTAGGACCCAGGCGCAAGACACGTCTTACCAAGACGTGGTAAACTGCTAAACTGCAAATGGAGAGCCGGCATGGCATAGTGGTTTGAGGGTTTGAGTGCTACTCTGGAGATCAGGGTTCAATTCCCAGCTCAGCCATAAAGTCGACTGGTTGACCCTGGGCAAGTCACATGCTTTCAGCCTCAGGGGAAAGCAATGGCAAACCTCCTCTTAACAGATCTTGCCAAGAAAATTCCATGATAGGTTTGCCATTGGAAATAACTTGAAGACACACAACAACAAACAAACTTTAAATCCCAGCATTCCACAAGATGGAAGCATAAAGTAGAATTATAGCACTATGACTGTATAGTATCAAAGGACCCCAGGGTAGGATGGGGCCAGCCAGACAAAAATCTGTTCCTGAAGGTGGATACATGAAGAAGTCATTCTCCTGGTAATCCCAGGGGTACTCTGGATAGATAGGTAGCAAGGAGGTTGGTTGTGCCCCTGGAGATTGAGGGCATGATAATATGCCTGCTAGTGCAATGTAGGATCTCGGTGAGGAAGTGCATATTTAATTGTGATCCTTAAAGTAGGGGTTTAAATTTAACCAATGATTAAACTAGTTTTCCTTTAATTTAATTTCCGTTAATTTTTTAGTTCATTTTTAGCTTGTTTAAATCAGTATTATGATTTTAAATTTGAAAATGATTTGAACTGTTAAATTGAGATTACTTTTACACTGCCCTGAAATTCTGTGATACAAAATGGGATTTTATTGTTGTTAATGGCCTTCAAGTCAACCCCAATTCATGGAGACCCTGTGGATGAGACATTTCCAAGACTCCCTGTTCCCCACTGCTTTGCTTAGGTCATGTAAATTCATACCCATGACCTTCCGAACAGGGTCTATCCATCTGGCAGGCAATCTTCCCCTCTTTCCTTGGCCAGTTACAAACGGGCGTAAAGTACGTCCCCAGGACGTACTAGAGTTAGGAAAGGGCATCCTTTACGCACGTCCCTAACCCTAGTACATCCTGGGGACATACAAAATGGTGGCTCCCGTTCTACATTTTGACATTGCAGACGCCTTTTGGGGCTTCTTTTTACTCAGCCAGGGAGCCACGCAGTATGTAAGCTGCGGCTCCCTCGTGGAGCAAGCGGAGGCGCCACCAGACTGCCCTTTTCCGGCAGTCTGTAAAAGGCCTATGTCATCTTTCCTAGCATTATTGTCTTTTCTAAGAAGTCATGCCTTCTGATGATGTGGCCAAAATACAATAGCCTCAGTTTGATCTTCTTGGCTTCCAATGACATTTCTGGCTTGATCTATTCAAGGACCCATTTTGTTTTCTGTTTTTTGTTTGTTTGTTTGTTTTTTGGACATTCATGGTATCCTGAGCATTCTTCTCTAGCACCACATTTCAAACAAATTGAATTTCTTCTTATCTGCTTTCTTCACTATCCAGCTCTTACATCCATACATGGTGATGGGGGATATAATGGCTTGGACAATTCTAACCTTAGTACTCAGTTGTATATCTTTACTCTTTGCAATCTTTTCTGGGATGGGATATAAATATGTGAATAAATCAGTAAGTTTGAATACATAAATTCTATTGCTAATTCTCAATACATATGAATTTCCCTGGGTCCAGAATTAACTCAGTGCAAATCTACAAAGCTATATAAATAAAGTTTAATAATAATAATAATAATAATAATAATAATAATAATAATAATTTTGTTCATTTTTTAAAATCTACCTGGAGAAGGGTTAATTTCCTGGTGTCTCCTCAAAAACTAAACAGAACAGCAAAAGATCAGGTTCCTAGAGTTTTGTGGCGCTCGATTGTTGTTGTTTTTTCCAGGCGCTCTAATAAAGCAGTAACTTTAGATACAGCATCTATTTACCTCCAGGCTATGATTAAAGTTTTAATAGTGCTGCAAACTTCTCAACTAACTTTTATTTAGTTATTTGTTTACCATGAAAAGGTTTGATCCCAGTGCCTTGCGACTTCAGACTTTTTTACAAGCGGGGTCAAGAAATTGTCAAACATTTTGGAGCTCTATATTTGAAAGCAAAGACGACTGTCTTCAAATGCAGAGAAAGGCATCTTCTTTAAAGTAATTTTTGTAATCAGAGTTTCATAGGTACAGATATCTGGTAACTGAAGGACCACAATATTTTATTGACAGGTTTATCTCTAGGAAAGACATATGAACTCTGTGGAAATGTGATAGTATGCCTGGCATGCAGGATATTGAAGTTTGGGGTGCTATCCACTCTGTACCCAGGCTAGGTTGCTAAGTCAAATGTCCCTCAAAAACTTATACTCCTGCACTTCCTCTTTACCATTACAGCCATCTTGTTAATTCAACTCTGTTCTGGCCTAAGCAACATTGGTGGCATGAAAGGGGAAAAACAGATGCCACTGCCTCCACTTGGTGGTGGTGGTGGTGTGTGTGTGTGGGGGGGGGTTCTGAGCAGGAGAAACTGGCCCCTGGCCCCCATCTAGTTGACCACCCCATCCTACATTAGGCTTCCAAACTGTAGATCGCTCATGTAAGAACACCATGGTTTACCAAACTGAATACCGACATCATGCGACTTAGTATATATCTGCCAATGTGCTTGCTTAGTGTCCCATTGTGCAATGAGAAGTGCTTAATGCTTGTTTCTGGAGTCCCATTAAATGAAGGCATTGAAACATACTCACACATTATCCAAGAATTCACAACTGCATGGATGGAATCTTGTTGGTTGGGTTGTTGTTGTTGCTGTTGCTGTTGTATGCTTTCAAGTGGTTTCCGATTTATGATGACCCTAAGGATAACCTATCACAGGGCTTTCTTGGCATGATTTGTTCAAAGGTCTTTGCCTTGCGGTTGAGAGAGTGTGGAGTTTGCATAGGCAATCAGGGATTCAAATCCTGTTCTCCATAGTCATAGTCTATGGAGCCCTGGTGTCACAAAGGAGCCCTGGTGGCTCAGTGGTTAAATGCCTGTACTGCATCCACTCACTCACAAACTATAAGGTTGTGAGTTCAATACCAGCAAAAAGGTGCAAGCTCGACTCAGGCTTGCATTATTTTGAGGTCGAAAGTGAAAGGGAGTGCTTAAGTGCACTGATAAGCGGTATAGTGATGTACTTGCTATTGCTATAGTCCAGCACTCAAGCCACTACACCATGCTAGCTCCTTTTGGTTAGTCCCAATAAAATAGACCAATTGATCAATTGATGAATGGTGAGTCAACAGTCAGGCAAATCCAATTAACCCAATGGTTCTATTTTAGTTGGGACCACCAATAGGATTTAGGCCTATAATCATTAGGCCTGATATTATTATTATACTTGTGGATTCCACATATACACCCATGAACTGAATAGATCCATTGCACAATGGCCTGAAAGTACAACCACATGTGGAAGAGAACTTAAGCATGTGCATGACACAAGCAGGATCCTAGCCAACAATGAGGATGAAGCAGCTGATGTCAATGTTGTGAATGGTAGATTGACTCGAGGAAGAGGGGTTAAATGAGGGTACCAACTGGCTACATCCATGTCACCATGAACACTGAGCAGCATAAATCTATATATACCCACTGTTTTGTGGTACACAGGGACAGATCCAGTAATGTAAAAGATAGGTCTTTGCATTGAAGAGTTTACGGTCTGTATGCTACAACAGAGGGAAGGGTGAGGAGAAATGAAGATAAATGAGGGCTAAACATGAATGAATGACATTATGTGTATTTCTCGTGGAATAAGGAGCCAGCCTCACACAGCAGTTTGAGAACTGGATTACAACTCTGGAGACAAGGGTTTGATTCCCAGATCAGCCATGAAACCTATTGGGTGACCCTGAGCAAGTTGCATGCTCTCAGCCTCAGCGGAATGAATGGCATACCTCCTCTGAACAAATCTTGCCAAGAAAACCCCATGATAGGTTCAGCTTAGGGTTACCATAAGTCGGAAATGACTTGAATACACATAACACACACACACACAAGGACCAAGAGTCAAATTAAGCATTGCACAAACACACATGTAATAACATTAGTGCTCTTCTTAGCCATTGTTAGCACTCAGAGACAAAAGAAAATGCCGTAAACAAATTAAAAAGAGCTCGCACAAGAGAATATTCTAAATGTAGGCCACATTTTTCCCCCAGTAGCTTTTCTTGAGTATGGCAAATGAAAACCTTGTCTGCTTACAAGTCATTTTTACCTGCCGGGATTTGCATATACATATGATATCTGTTATACTAATTATATCTATTTTCACAGGTATAAGCAGACATGTCCCTGAGCTGGGGCACCCATTAACCGATCAGGCAAGCCTGTGCACAGCTGTGTTTTGATCAGTAGGAAAGGTTTTCTGGCATCCAAAGGCTGAAATCACCTTGTTGGAGATGACAAGCTGATCCTTGCTGCTTGCAAGGGAAAATCAAGGGTTTCGGTGACGAACGAATCACAGCAACAACCACAAAGAATTAAAAGAGAAAATAACCTTTAATCGTACCGACTGTGCAAACTTAGTCACACTCACAATGCAATGTTATGCAAATGTACCCAAATGTATAGTGCCTTGAGTTAAAAGGTGTTTACTCTTGAATAACTACAGTATGGGTCTGTATCCTATAGGTAGTTTGAACCAGAGTAGACCAACTAAATCAGTGTGGTCTACTCTGCTTGGGACTACCAACAGAATTCAGATGATGCTTAGCTACCTTCTTCTGGATGCTAGCTCCCAAAACTTAGTGTCTGTCCACACACTGCAGCCAGCTTCCAGAAGTCCTGCAACTGTGTGTAGCTTGCATGTTTCCTAGCACTATATATTTCCAGCTCTGGATTTTTCCTTTGCGTGCACAAAAACAGATGACGGGTCCTTGGGGATTTCTAGCTAGGCAGGACAATAAAAACTTCCCTGCGTAATACCTATCTTCCTGGTTCTGGTGCATTCCTTGGCTCTTACTCCTTAGTATAATTTGTGACCAGCAATGTAGTGGGAAAATGTGAAAGTGCAGGTGTCCATCATGCCAAGTTCCATCAAGGAGAGTTGCAAAATTGAGTTGTGTTGATCCATATAAACAAACCAATTCTACTTAGACCAGGGGCACTTTCACATTCTACAAGTATAGCACTATGATTCTGTTTTGCCAAACATAGTTCAATCCTGTGAAATATTGGGATTTGGAGTCTAGAGATGGGCCAGAAAGCACTAATGTCTCACAAAAATACAAACCTCGGGATTCTATAGGTTGCAGCCACGTGGTTAAAATGTCATCATAGTTCTGTACATAGTTCTGTGTAGTATTAATTTGCAGTGATACTTTCATGTTGTTGTTGTTGTTGTTGTTGTTGCATGCCCCCATGTTATTTTTGACTTATGGTGCTTGTAAGGCAAACCTATCACAGGGTTTTCTGGGGCTAAGAGAGTGTGACTCTCCCAATGTGTTTCCATGGCTGAATGGAGAATCAAACCCTGATCTTCATAGTTGTAGTCCAGCACTCAAACCACTACACCACACTGTTCCCAATAGAAAATTTCAAAGACATGGGAAGCCTTTCTGTTGCCCATAATCCCAGGGTAACCAACAGCAAAATGTAGCTCAAACCAGGACTCAAATGTTATAAAAGAGTCTCTTCTTCTATTCTTAAAACAAATAAATAAATCTATGGCTGCTTTCATGGAGTCCAGAAGACTATTGTGAATGGAGTAGAAGCAGCTAGAGGAAGAAAGGAGGGGAGGGATGGGAGTCCCATGGGAAGAAATGTGATCAGATGCTTAGCCAGCGTAAGGGCAAAAGGTTAAGTGAAAATGTGATGAAGAAATGATCAGCAATATGGTCAGCTCTGAGACAGTTAAACAAAATAAATACACCCACCTATGACTTAAGTGAAAAAAGTATATATGTTAGAGAATCTATAACTTTATCAGGATACTGGCATGCATGGAGAAAGACAGATGGCTCAAACAGCAGATGTTAAGGGTTAGGCTGGATTGCTGAGTAGAATAAGGAATAGGGTCCTGTCCCTTTCATGGTTGTGTAGAAGAAGGGATTTCAGCAAGCGGTGCAGAAATTGCATCTTCTCCACAACCACAGAAAGGAAAGGAGCCCGGCGCCTTATTTCACTTGGCAACCGTAGGAGTAAAACCCAGATAGAGGCCTAAATTGTTCTGGTTATTTACTCAGACTTATTTACCTCCCTGTGGCTCTCAGCCCAGTGGCAGGTGGATGTCAGAATGGAGTCACAGTGATATAATGGAGCCAGGGCTTGCCGTGTCAAAGTGGCAGGGCTTTTTTGGATTGGTAGGGATGATGTTATCATTTCTCCTCTTGTCTTCCCCAGATTGCTCCTTTCCATTGAATGGGATAGCTGGAGGCTATGGAAAGGAGATACAGAAATAGGTATATATATACACATACACACACATACTCTCTCTCTCTCTCTCTCTCTCTCTCTCTCTCTCTCACTCTCACTCTCAGAGTCCTTCCATGATGGCAGGTTGCAAAGGACTACCCCAAGGAACTTGTGGAAACATTCACGGGGTCTTCCTCAGTGGAATAGTTTTCAGTATTCCATAAACTCGCCATATATTTGTATCAGTCCAATAATCTGATATATTGCAGGGCAAGCTGGTTGCTGGTCATAAACCTTGGGCCTAGATTTTCTTCTCCAGTCCTTAGGGCAAGGAAAGGTGCAATCTCAGTGTGAAAGCACTGCCTTGAAAAGTGTACTGTATTTTCTGGTGTATAAGACTACTTTTTAACCCTGGAAAATCTTCTCAAAAGTCGGGGGTTGTCTTATACACTGAGTGTCATCTTATAGGGCAGGTGCTGAAACTTCTGAGCTGGACTGGAGAATCTGCGGTCGCTGCATATGGGGGGGAGCTCAAAAATGGCCGCGGCCACATCCCTACTGTATGGGACAATCGTATGAAAGCAGCTACCACTCTGATAGTCTTGGAGACAGGAAAGGCTGGGCAGGCAGGGAGAGCTGACCAATCCAAGCAGGCTTTGTATACAACAAGGTTTCCTGCTAAGTGCCTGCATGTTATTTGAATTAAAATTACCGTATTGCAATCAAATCTGATGCTTTTTTAATTTGTATTTGGTATGCATTGGTTTTTTTTTTTTTTTT
Source organism: Sceloporus undulatus (assembly GCF_019175285.1). Taxonomy (NCBI): domain Eukaryota; kingdom Metazoa; phylum Chordata; class Lepidosauria; order Squamata; family Phrynosomatidae; genus Sceloporus; species Sceloporus undulatus. The sequence goes on along the minus strand of NC_056529.1, from coordinate 15,124,150 downwards.
TTAGGTGATTATATCCCAGACTCTATATTTTGACTGGAAAAGTTGGGGGTCGTCCTATATGCCCAGTTGTCTTATATGCCGGAAAATACGGTATATGTGTTTCTCATTACTTAGAATTGGTTTTTGTTAATGAATAGTATACTTTGTGCAACTGTGGTCAATGCTTAATGTGTCATGCTTAATGGCATCACTAGGGGTTGACTCTTGTAACATTAAACTTGTAGCATCACCATAGCCTGTCTCTGGCAAAATCAGAAGTGGTCATCTCCATGTCTCAAGTTTTGACCCTGAAATCTCAGAACCGGGGATAATCCTGACATAGCAATGCTACCTAGTTCATTTGTTTGTTCGTTTGTTCTTTCTTTCTTTCTTTCTTTCTTTCTTTCTTCTACTCCCCTCCTTTTTTCAGTTTCTGCTTTTGCTTCAGGGAAACCAAGGAAGCAGTCGATCAATAGAGTGTCTTGAGTGAAGTGGCCTGCAGCTCTTCCATTTCTCAGGACGGACACTGGCACAAGCCATCAATAGCTGTAAGAGCTTGTCTCCGACAGAAATTAAGACTCCTTCTGCATGACTGTCTGGTGGTAACTGATAAACATCTTCTAATCCCACATCAGATCCAAGCAAATAAACCATTTTGAGAGCCCACAACACTCACACACATGCACACACACCTTATGCTTTCCATGGGCTTTCTTTTTGTAGTTATTTGTTGATTTGGACATTTATGAATTCTCCCTGGACAGGGAGCATAAAGCAAGAGTGATAAGATTCAGAGGCAGTTGTATCAGTGGGCAGATGCAACCAAGAAATAAGCCTCTGACATTAGCAGAATGTACCGTTTCATCTTGGCCTCTTCACTTTTGGGAATGACTTTTCCTGTTGTCAGGCCGACAGCAGCCTGGTTAGGTTGTGGTAAACATATTTCATCCTTCTCTTCAAGTGCCTTGTATAAATCATCTCAGGAAAGCTTGCATGTGAAAAGTTCAAGCATCTGCATGCAAATAGATGAGTCATCTCATCACGCTGAAGCCACCATCAAGACTGCAGAAGTACAAAAGCTTGAACCAAACTTTACACCCAACTTTAGGTCAAGCTCTCCTCATTAACTTCAGATCATCATGGACTGATAAGAGAATAGCATAAAGTGTGAAAGGTTCTGCTCCAAATGCCTTGGGGAAAATGCCTCAAAGTGGTCTTTAAAAGTAATAAAAAGTAAAGGGAAATTTTCTTAAATGCACACACAGTCAGCAAAACAGTTTTTTATTTCTTTTGGTAACTGAGGGCCTGAACAGACAGGCCAAAATAAAGCTGGTTTGGGTCACTTTGAAAGTATGCTGCTTAAATGACACACGCACCTTAAGAGGCCAGAAGCCGCACCAAAGCTGCGCTCTAGTCCTTAGGACTGGAGCGTGACTTTGGCATGGCTTCCAGCCTCTTAGGATGCATACAACATTTAAACAGCATACCTCCAAAGTGACCCAAATCTACTTTATTTTGACCTGTCTGTTTGGGCCCACTGTTTTTTAAAAAAACATATTTGTTGTAGGAGCTTATCGCATGGACAAAAAATCCGACTGCACCCTAATAGGATGCAGCCGGGTTGCGGGATGCAGGTGGGAATTATCACATGTAATTTGCCGCTACTGCTGTTGGGTGGCTGCATCTCGGCTGCATCCTGGTCCTAGCCAGGGACACTTCAGAGGCCACTTTTCAAAGTTGGGATCATTGTCTTTTTTCTAGAAGAAGTGGATATTCCAGAGAGAAAAAGGAATCAAGCCTGTGAAAGTTTATAAGAAGATGTCTGGCAATGCTAAAAACATGTTAAAATAAGAGACATCTGGCAGTCTCAGATTTAAAGATATCTACTTATAGCTGTGCCAGATCATAAGGAAATAAGCAGGTAATATTGGGCCTCTGCTAATATCCATGTTCTTTTCACATCTAAGTTGCATTACACTTCTCCACAAGAGGAAACATTAGCAAAGTAATTTATGAGTCTGGAGTGATTCAAAGCTGGAGGCAGAGAAATGTATTGGATTACATATTTTCTACACAAACCAAGAGTAATTAATTTAAATTATTTCCCTAAATCAAAATAAGTACAGCTTTCGGCAAGCTTTGAAGTTTAGTAAGTGTTTAGGCAGTTCATAAAAAAGAGTTTTGAGGTCCCTACGTTCTGAGATTCATGAAAGCAGGAGGGTTCCAAGCACTTTGGAGAAGAAGTTCCATTCCTCAAATGTTGGCACCAATATCAACATTAAAATACAGATTTATTTATTTATTTTGCATGTAGAAGAGAGAACTGTATTTGTAAATCATAAAAATGTCTTAGTCTCTAATAGCTAGCAGAGCCAGAATGTGAAGTGGTTTGAGTGTTTGAGTAGGACTCCAGGAGAATAGGGTTCAAATCCCTGGTCAGCCATGGAAACCACTGGGTGACCTTGGTAAAGCAACACTCTCTCACCCTCAGATAAAGACAAAAGGCAAACCTCCTCTGAACAAATCTTAGAATTATAGAATAATTGAGTTGGAAGAGGCCACAAGGTCCATCCAGTCCAACCCTATCCTGCCATGCAGGAACTCTCAATCAAAGCATCCCCGAAGATGGCCATCCAGCCTCTCTTTAAAGACTTCCAAGGAAGGAGACTGCACTACACTCCAAGGAAGGAGTGTGTTCCACTATCGAACAGACCTTACTGTCAGGAAGTTCCTCCTAATATTGAGGTAGAATCTCTTTTTATGGAGCTTGCATCCATTGTTCCAGGTCCTGTTCTCTGGAGCATCAGAAAACAAGCTTGCTCCCTCCTCAGTATGACATCCCTTCAAGTATTTAAACAGGGCTGTCATATCACCTCTTAACCTCCTCTTCTCCAGGCTAAACATCCCCAGCTCCCTAAGTCGTTCCTCATATAACGTCTTAACCTTCTCTTCTCCAAGCTAAAGAGAAAACCCCATGATATCCAAGAAAGCCCCATGATAGCTTCATCTTAGGGTTGCCATAAGTCAGAAACACCTTGAAAGTGTACAAGACAAGACAGAAAACATGTGCCTTCCCCAAGATCTTATTTGGCTGCAACTCCCATCATCCCTCATCATTGGCTATGCTGGCAGCATGTTCCCCCCAGTACTTAGAAAAATTACTTTTGGGATCACAGCTCTCCAAATCCCCCAGCTAGCATGGCCACAAGAAGTTGTAGGTCAAAAAGTTCCCTGTCCCCTGAAAGGTCTGAGAGACACCTGTGTTGGTTTTGTAAATTGTGTTTTTGTACAGTGTGTTTGTAGCATAAGTGGAATGTTGCCATGCACCTCAAAATTTGCTTACCTGTTCATGATTTACTCAGACTTTGGAAACATCCGCACCCATAGGAAATGTCTCATGTTCAGTTACCCTTGTACCATGCAGTCCAAACTTAGATTAATGCAGAACAGACCCTCATAAAACTGCGGCTGAAGAGTCAGGACTCAACTGGAAAGATGTTCAGTCTGAGTCTCTGTTCAACCCTTTGGGTTTTTTACGTGTGTATGTTACTTTCTTTTTTAGCCTGGCCTACTTTGCAGGATTGTCATTTTAAGGATAAAAACACAGCTTGAGAAAGACACAGTTAAAATAAATAAAATATACAGGTACTACATTTCAAGCATTCAGTACACTGACCGTGTTTTGTTCTATGCAGGTGGGTGTTTTTTAATGCTAGCTCCTCCACTACCAACACACACACAAACTTTCTCTTGGCTTATTTATACACCCAGGCATTTGAAGATGGAACATTTTCTGAGATCTGGAATTCACAGCATGTCTTGCTGCTAAATTGCCACCTTAAAGCTTTTCCCCACCCTCCCTTACCTTCACTGAAAATGCATATTACATCAAAGTGACAGACACATGCAAAGAGAAATGTCGATCAACACTGAAGATTTCATTGTGAAGTTTGTAAAGTGTAACCCATTTAAAGTGACTTTCCTGCTGGGCAGCTCTCAGAAAGATAAACCAGAATTTTCAATTGCTGATAGATCCCTGGTCCTTGATGCATGTATAGAAATTCACTTATTTTCCCCTTTTGCTTGGATGTTGAATGGCCTGCTTTGCCTCTTGGTGATGGGGTAAGGAATGGATTTTATTATTTAGGGCCTTTTCACACTACACAATTATAGCACTATGATTCCATCCTAACTGTCACAGCTTCCTCCCATGAAAACTTATGGTTTGCAATTTGGTGATGCACTAGAGCTCTTTGGCTGAAAATTTAATATGCCCATCCCTAAACTGCAAGTTACAGAATTCCATTGGATGTCCCTATGGCACTTAAAGTGGAACCGTAGCAATATAACTGTATAATGTGGAAGGTCCCTTAGGGCTGTAGCTGCCCCTGTTACAGCCAGATCGGGGCTGTGGCAACCGCACGCTGTGGCCCCAATGTGGCCTTTGCAGGGCACAAAAAGAAGCCACAAAAAGCACTTCCTTTTTGTGCCCTGCAAAGGGTGAAATAGCTGCATTGCCATGGCTTGGCAGTGCTCCTTTGGCACTGCATCGTATGTACACAGTGCTGGAGGAGCGCTTTGATGCTGCGTAATGTGCGGTGTGGTGCACAGCATCATGCCACCCTGGGAATGGAGCCAGGGTGTGAGTTGTGGAGATGCTACACCCCAACTCCGCCCCCAAGCCGGCCAAAACAGCGGGTCTGCACAGCCCCTTAGTTATCCAAAAGACAGGAGAACATAAAGAAAAACTAAATACTTTATCACACGAGGCTAGAAAAGCAGAATTTTAACAGGATAAAGGTGTCTTTGGCCAGTACTTATCACTTTACATTGTGTCTGTCCTGCTTCTGCCTTGTATACCATTTGTTACTGTAATGCATCTTTTCATTGATGGGCAAAACATGTCAACAGGCTCCCAATCTCATTGCTATTCCATTACTACCTTGATGTGATAGGTCCCTTCTTAGGTAATAACATGGGTGTGATTCTGCTCCTCTCCCTCTGATGGATTGTCAAAGCAACACCAAAACACTATTATGGCAAAAAGTTTGATAAGTAATGATGCCAAACTGGTATGCTTCCCCATTCTGAAACTAGTGCAGTTGCAGCAGGACAGCCAGCTAGTGTGACAAAGTCCTGAGGCCCATCTGGAAACTACAAGTTCATTTAATGTAGAACTATATGGAACAACTTTCAGTGATGTTGTTTGTTACCTGCTTACATAACAAGTAATGCCTGCTGAAATATCTACACAACTATTAAAGGTACAGGTTGAGAGTGGCAACCCTAAACACAGGGATTCAAGCCTTTAAGACTTAGTTACGTGAAGTCTTACACCTGGATGGATGAATCTGACAATTGCATTTTATTCCACTTTTTTAAAAAGAAAACTCAACTTTTTCCATTCTGAGAATGAAGACATTCATGGGATTTCAGTAAGTTTTGTTCACAACATTTATTGAGCTGAAATTATCACCCATCTTTAATCAATAGCAATGGCATGAGAATTCCTCTGTCCTTGAAAGCAAAGCTGGCAAACTAACAGCTTGTTTCCTTTTCCAAGAATTCCAGGATGAAAGGGATCAGTTTTCATACATCATAGGAACATTTAATGAAAACTGTTTTCATTTAATTTTTTTGTTTTAAATTATGCTTCATAAGTGGCCCAAACTTTTAGGTAATAGTAGGGTATGATTTTAAAAATATACTTAAGGGGGAAAAAAGGGTTGACTGCCCCCACCCCTGATGGAAAATTAAAAGGAAACCACGGAGGAACTCAGGAGACCTCCAGTGCTGTTAATAAGTCAGAAGCCTAATTCTTTCCAGATACAAATTGTGCAATTATTTAGACTGTTTAAATAAGCTAAACCCTTTACAAATGATATGCCATTGTTTACAATAGTGTTGATGCAAAATTATTTATATGTTGCCAGTAACAGAGAACAACTGCAAGGACCACATTAGTTCATGTATGCAAAGGATTACTCAGGAGGCCTCCGGGCCAAAGAATAACCAATGAAACATTTAACTTTAAACTGAACCGTTGTTTGTTTAGCTGATCGACACGGCAAGCCTATGCATCAGCTCACAAGGAGGCCCCATTGAAATGAATGGAGCTTAAATCTCTAGGGATGTGTGTATAGGAATGTAGTTTTAATTTCCAGTGGGGTCAATCTTCTTGTTAGACAAGGAAAGTTGACTGGCTCAGGCAGCAAATTCTTGGGGGTGGTAGAGGTAATGATGGCAGCCACTGAAAGCCTTACCTGAAAGAAGAAGGCCCTCCATCCATCCACCATCCAGAGGGAGAGAAAGGCAAGCCAGCTCCATCAAGCCTTTTGGCTGAAGAGCAGGGTAATAATAATAATAATAATAATAATAATAATAATAATAGTTACCAGCAGTTCCCCAGGAGTCAAGAACACTCTTATGCTGCACCGCCTGTATTGATACCCATACTAATCTGTTCCTCAAGTGACACAGAAAAGTTACATTTTAGGCTATATTGACCATTCTGTAGTCCAAAAAGGAACTTTTTCCAAGCTCTAAGTGGAAGATACTACCCCAACCCCAGTGAAGAACTTTGCTTGGGTGGCTAGAGTAAAGTGCCAGTGTTACCTTCAGAACAAATACAGGGAATTAAATGTATTACCAGCTCTGTTTCCATTGAGTCTAAAGATTTAAATACTAACTTTTGAGAAAACTGACATTAGCTATGCGGAGAATCTGCTTTCCAGATGAGCTATGATTTTATATACATTGGCTTGTAAAAAGTGAAAGTCATAAAATAAAACTATTGAGTCACATGACTGAAAACCATCCATATAAATAACAACAATATTCCCCAATCACATAACCCAGTTAATAGCTTGCAATGCATAGCCTGCTTAACTCATTAATTTAATGGCTAACTGACTAATGGTTAAAATAGTTACATCCCATCTTGCAGTATATTCCAATTTCTTAGGTCAGGGTATGAATCATAAAGCATTAGCCAATCTAGAATCCAGAAGATTTTAAAATGGTATTCACAATACACTATAAAACACACTCTGGTTATGATTTAACCAAATTATAAGGTATGGTCACAGGGCCATACAAGCATTGAAGGGATGTCATATTGAGGATGGAGCACGCTTATTTTCTGCTGCTCCAGAGACTAGGACACGGGTCCCCAAACTTTGCTCCTCCAGATGTTTGGACTTCAGGTACCAGATAGAGCTTCTGGGAGCTGAAGTCAAACTAGATAGAGCTTCTGGGAGCCGAAGTCCAAAACATCTGGAAGATAAAAACTTGGGAAACACTGGACTAGGACATGGAGCAATGGATTCAAAGTACTGGGGAAGGGATTCCACCTAAACATTAAGAAGAAAGAGCTGTTTGACAGTAGAACATGCTCCCTTGGAGAGTGGTGGAGTCACCTTCTTTGGAGTTTTTAAACAGAGGCTGCTTGGCCATCTGTCATGGCTGCTTTGAGCGTGTTTTCTTCCATGGCAGAATTTAAGACTGGATAGCCCTTGAGGTCTCTTCTAAGTCTATGATTCTTTGGGTGAAGAGCTAAGTCTAATGGCACTGAAATGAGGCCAACACTGGTGCCAATTGGGACTCCAAAGGGACTCCAGTTTCAGAACTGGGATGCCATAACCAAGAAGGCCCTCTCCTTTTCCAAAAATGAGTACAATACTAGACTAGATTGACTCCTTTAGATGCTAGCTTCTGCGTGCAAAGAATTGTTGATGTACGGGATGTTATCAAATATATAACAACCCATATAAGGCTGCACCATACAACATTTCTGAATGTTTCTCAGCTCTGAAGAACAATTATATGATCAGCTCAATCTTATGCTGAAGGCTTTCTGGTGGTTTATTCAGAGCTAACTATAGTCGTCTGAATGATTCCATTTTTATGTTAACACTTGGAATCTTGGGGGAAAAAGATGCTGCCCTAGTTTCATTAAACAATCTGAGTTTCCACAGACAGGGGTTTAAAGCTTCCATAGGGCATCTTTTGAAGGTACAGAGATTCCCATTTGCAAACTGTATTTATGAGCCAGCAAGAACTATCCGAGATGCTTAATATCTCCAGAAAAGGTCCAGTGTCTTGGATGGATATTTTACAGTTCAGACAAAACCCCAGAGCAGATTCATTGCCCCACTGACAATGAAGCCAATGTGCTTCCATATTACCTATGGTAATATTACTTTACCAATAAAACATCGTAAGAAGGATGGGATTAAATATCCACTCCAATCCTATACACATTGGTTTGAAAGTAAGCACAGTAGCACCAAATCAGGAAACTTTTCCTGGGAAAATAAAACCCCATATATACTTAATAAGAGTAAGTATAAATTATTGAAAGTGTGGTTTATTTCTGAGTAAAGACGTTTAGAAGAGCTATGCATTTCATTAAACACAGGTTTTAAAACATGGATTTTTTAAATCACATATTGACCAGGAAATATCCCGTAAGAAATTAAATGATAGAGTCCTGTGAATAGTCTGTGTCTCATTACTGATTCAGACATTGCCTGCCCTAAAAGATCACTTCCAAACACTCAAGAGCTGTAAACAAATTATTTATCTCTGTTATTTAGTCCAGAGAAACTTACCTTTATTAAATATCCTCACTTAACTATCCTCTTCCCATAGATGGTAGCATTGATTTTAATAGATGACTAGATTGATCCATTGGTTAAAAGCATGCCAATCAATTGACGAGTGGAGCTCCTTAATCAGTGGATAGGTCCATCTAGGAGGAATATCCACATAATCAATAGTACACATAATCAATGCTACAAAGTAATAATCATGCTGCTTGGATTAATGAATTGGGGGAGTCCCCTCAAAGAAAAAGGGATTTCGTATTTGTAGACTTAATTAGAAACAGCTGAAGATAAAGTCTGTAACCTACCAAAGCCTCCGCCGCATTGACATCAGTTACTAAGTGCTGGTTGGTTCAGATTTTAAATACCAGATATACAATACTTTCTAGCTAGGATTGCCTTTCTCTGAATAATATCACCCCATCACCTCTTACAGAATAACCTAGCATTGAGCCAGGGCAGTTAAAGCAGTCTTAAACTGGATTAGGTCTGCAGTGTGGACATTATCAGACAAGGGAAATTGAAAGTATAATCCAATGGCAATCCGAACCATGGGGTTTAATGTTATTGTGTGATAGACTACCTCACACAATTTCAGGCAATGGGAAGTCAATCTGAACACAATCATGGGGTTTGACGTTATTGCGTGAGAGGTGATCACATGCTATTTCAGGCAATGGCAAGCTATTTTCGGACAATGGGAAGTCAGTTCGAATGCATTTCGAATTCATGTAGATTCGCTAAACTAACAAATTCACGTGAATACGTTCTGGCCCCACTTTCTTTTCATTCAAAATTAAGAGAAATTCCTCCTGTGTGATAAACTCTTGTGTTTTGGACCTTGGACCTCAGTTATACTTTGGAAAGCAATGGAGTTGGACTCACTCCTGGCTCATTAGGTTTGGCTGTACTTTATTTTTTCCTGGTTAAAGCCCCCTTCATTTCATCAGCCTAACACTAACATTTGCAGCAGGATCACTGTTCAGGAGCCCAGTTTTAGTTGCTGTGCAAGAATCTCCTGGTGGGTTTCTAGCCTGAGCTGCTCTGTCCTCTGCATTTCCCTTCCCTAAATGCAGGCAGGGAAGGTGATAAAGAAATATAAGGATCCGAGCTAATTTTACTCTGTTTTAAAAGGGGCTTGTAATAAAGAGGACTGCTTTTCCTCCAGCCAAAGGGCTTCTATGCCTCTTGCATGGAGGAAAAGACTCCTTCCAGCAGTCTGCCTTGCCTCCCGTTTGAAACAAGCATCTTTCATGATGGCCACAATGCAATAAAAGAACGAAAAGAGTAAATTAAGAAGGATAAGGGTTTTTATTTTTTAGGAGGGTGGAGTGATCTGATGCATTGAGGCCAATTTCCTTATTATTTTCCCCCTTCTCCTCTACAGGGATCGCTCTGCAAAACGACCAGGAGCTCCCTTTGCAAGGAAGATAGATATAGATATAGATATAGATAAAGGGCAAAAGGAGAAAGTGCAAAGATGGGCTAAATGCTGGACATAAAGAAAGCACAAGTGATGACCTGGAAGGCAGTCAACAACAACAATAACAACAATAACAGATAATATGGATATGGATAAATTATATAATAGTAGATAATATTGATTTGGATACATAATAATATGGATATGGATATAGTTGTAAGTAAAAGGTAAAAAGTGCAAAGACAGGCTATATGCTGAACATGAAGAAAGCAAAAGGAATACAATAATAGATAGATGGATGGATGGATGGATAGATAGATAGATAGATAGATAGATAGATAGATATGGATATGGATGCTATAGGAGAAGTTAAAGAAGTAAGTGCAAAGGAAGGCTAAATGCTGAACATAAAGAAAACAAAATCTGAGGAGAAGTTAACTACAACAATAATATAGATATAGATAGATATAGATATAGATAGATAAAGATATAGGGGGAAAAGTAAAAGAAGAAAGTGCAAAGACAGTCTAAATGCTGAACATAAAGAAGACAAAAAGCATGACCCTAGAGGGCAGTCAACAATAACAATAGACAGATATGGATATAGATATAGATATAGATGTAGATAGATGGATGATAGATAGATAGCTATTGATTAAAAAGCCTGTTAGATGTCAAGGCAGACCCCTCCTCCCTCCAAAAACATAACAAGAGTGGGTCAACTGAACAAACTCCTTTTAGAAAACTCTCCTTTCTCTCTTGGCTGGTAATGGCAGGGGCTCCCTTTGCCTTCTTTGGGGACCCAAGTGAATCCCTGCCTCTTTCCTTCCAGGCCCCGCGATCCCTTTCTCCACTGGCTTTGCTTCTGATGCAGTTATAAAGCGTAAAGCTGAGCTGCCTGAGCCAATGATCAATTATTGGTTGTCAGTAATCGATTGGGGGGGGGAGGGCTAAGTGATCATTAGGAAATAAATCATAAAAATAAAGGAAAGGGAGGGGGAGCTGGAGGGAGGAGAGGGAGAAAGATAAGGATGGATCCCCAAGGGATGCATCTTCTTTCTCTGGTGGCGTTAGTTTGACCTCGCTTTAGGTGCCATGGCTCAATGCTGTGGACTTCTGGGACTTGTCCTTTAGTGGTATGTTTAGCCTCCTCTGTCAGAGATCTCTGGTGCCCCCACCAAACTACAAATCCCAGTATCCCCCTTTCGATCTGTCGCTTTGTTGGCTGGCTTTGGAGATGGTTTTGGTGGGATTTCCCTTTTAGTCCAGCGCATAAAGATGGAGGGGAAACGAGGTCTTAAAAGGGACTTTTTAAAACACAGACCCCCTTTTTCGGGGGGGGGGGGGTTGGATGTGGGGATGAGACTTCTACATTTATAGTTGTCATATAGATTAATATTATTATTTAATGAGGTAGAATTTTGCAAGAATTCTCCCTCCCTCTGTCAATATATGCAGTGCATCCAAATTTGCACATTTGTGAGGAGGAAGTCGAACTCTTGCACAACTTTCCCCATGAGTTTTTTTCCTTTTCTGTGCGATGATGATACATGTATGCATTCTGCCTCCCCCCCCCCCCACAAATATATGCATGCATAGGTACATGTTGCGTTCTCTTCCAACTCTATGATCCAATCAAAGCATCCCCATTGACAGATGGCCATCCAGCCTCTGCTTAAAGACCTCTAAGGAAGGAGACTCCACCACACTCCGAGGAAGAAGTGTGTTCCACTGTTGAACAGCCCTTACTGTCCAGAAGTTCCTCCTAATGTTGAGGTGGAATCTCTTTTCCTGGAGCTTGCATCCATTGCTCCGGGTCCTGTTCTCTGGAGCAGCAGAAAACAAGCTTGTTCCCTCCTCAAATATTTAAACAGGGCTATCATATCACCTCTTAACCTTCTCTTCTCCAGGCTAAACATCCCCAGCTCCCTGAGTCGTTCCTCATAGGACATGGTTTCCAGACCCTCCTCATTTTAGTCACCCTCCTTTGGACACATGGCTCCAGTTTCTCAACATCCTTTTTGAATTGTGGTGCCCAGAACTGGACACAATATTCCAGGTGAGGCCCGACCAAAACAGAATAGAGTGGCACTATTACTTCCCTTCATCTAGACACTATACTTCTATTGATGCAGCCTAAAATCGCATTGGCCTTTTTAGCTGCTGCGTCGCACTACTAGATTCCTTTCACACTCAGCACTCTTCTCCAAATGAATGGATTTCCTTCCTATGGTCTTTCTTCACTGTCCAGCTCTCACATCCATACATGGCAATAGGGAATACAATGGCTTATAGGATTCTAACTTTTGTCCTCAGTCCTATGCATATCCTTGCATTTTAGGATCTTCTCTACTTCTTTCCTAGCTGCCCTCCCCATTCTTAACCTTCTTCTGATTTCCTGGCTGCAGTCTCCATTTCTATCAGTGTTTGATCCCAGCTATGAGAATTCATTTGCTATTTCTATGTCTTCCTTTCTTGTCCAATTCATATTTCTGCAGGTTCTCTGTGGTCATTATGTTTTTGTTTTCCTTATATTCAACAATTCAAGGAAGAAAGTGCCTTTGCACTTTCGTCCTTGATCTTTCTTGGTCGTTGTTCCAGATCCTTGAGGTTTGCTGGTATTTTGTAGTACTTGTAGTAGTAGTATAGTATTATTATCCCTCTAACTAGGTATGTGCACATTTCTGGAGCAGAATTCTTGCCACATTTCGCCATGGATTTGCTTGTCAGTGTCTTCGAATTATGTCTCTAGGAACCTGACCTCTCCCTCCTCGATAGATAACTGTTATCGATTAGGGAGAGGTATTGGCAAACGATTGATCGGCAAGGCTTGCATTGGCAGAGAAGGCGACGCCTCTTTCCCAGCCAAGCTCTGGGGGGGCTTTGAACCCTTCCGATCCCGAACCTGCCCCACAAGAATGACAAATCACACACACACACACACACACACACAAACACACCAACACAACCCTCTTTCCTTCTAGTCCTCCTTGCAATCGATCCCCAGACGCGCCTTGCTTTTTCCTTTTTGACTGCTTTACATTTGCAGCCTTAAAAGACTTCTCAGTCTTTATTAAAAAGCATCAAGAAGGGAAGGAATTAATGCAGAGTGGAAAAAAGAGAGGGGAAAAATTGTGTCCATTTTATTTATTTATTTATTTATTTGCGTGGTGATAAAGGATTTTTATTTGATTTTTAATATTTTTACGCTTCTAAAGCGTTGCTTCGAAAGGTTGCAGCTCTTCCTGGGCATTAAAACTCACTGGGAAAATGAAATCAAAAAGGGAGGGGGACAAGCAAGCAAACAAACAAAATGCATCCTCTCCCAGCCAGATCGTGCTCCGAAGTTGGCCAATAAAAGTGACAAAAGTATTAAAAAGACTCCCCGCCTTTTCCAAAATCGTGGAAAGCAACCCCCGACACACACAATTTTCCTTTCTTTATTTTTTAAGGGAGGTAAATGAAGGGGAGAGGAGAAGAGAAAAGACCATTTTGTTTTCCTCTGCTTCATTTGTTTGTTTCCCTATCGTTCGCAGTGGTGTTTTAAAATAACTTTGTTTGGTGTGGATTGGTCGATCAGATTCCCCCAAAATCAGAATGGTGAGATGATGATGATGATGATGATGATGATGATGATGATGATGATGATGATAATCATCATAATAATAATCTCACCATTCTGATTTTGGGGGATCCTTTGAATGTGATCATGATTATCATCATCATCATCATCATCATCATCATCATCATCATCATCAACATCATCACGATAGATTCAAAGGAGCCTCCAAAATTAGAATGGTGAGATGATGATGATGATGATGACAATAATAGTAATAATGATGATAATGATCATCATTATCATCATCTCGACATAATAATAATAATAATAATAATAATAATAATAATAATAATAATAATATAGGGGGGAACCGAACATATGAAAAAGACCATCAGGGACTCGAACACGCGAGAGAGCCCATACACACGTGCAAACCCAAGACCCTCCCTCCAAAGAAGGGTCTGAATGCGGGTTACTTTGGGGGCTCGCCATTAGATGAAAAATAGGAGGTGGGATCCTAAGTCTATTTACTCTCAAGTAACCCCCCTGAATGTCCCTTTGAACCTTCCTGGTCGGGTTTGCAAGTTGCAATGGAGGCAAGTAAGTTTCCCCTCGGGTTCACACGAGCAAGAAAACGATGCAAGAGAGAGAAAGAGAGAGAGAGAAAGGGGGGGGGGGTTTCCAGGAGGAGGAGGGAAGGTGCTGAGAAAGCCCAGCATCCCCTCCCTGAAGGGCCCTGTCTCTGCCCGAAGGAGGTCTTGAAATATTCAAGGGAAGGGAGAAAAATGATTATCTTCATTTTTCAAGTCCTTCCTCTGTTTGTCTTGGGAATCCAAGGCATATATATCCAGGATGCGATGCACAAGAGACAGATCGACCAATATTCAGCTGTCACAGATCTAGGTACCCATGTATATCTATAGGATTAGGGAGAGGCTAGACTATCTCCGCGCCTATAGAAAAATGCCTCCAAGAGAGGATCTATAGGAGGCAGGGAGTCCCATAGGAACATACTGTATAGCCTACAAAAGGCACATGCGACTTACCTATAGAGCCCTGTGGAGAGGAAGAGAGAACAGATATAATGCATAGACACAACACAACGCACACATTACAGTCACCTATATGTTAGGATATAGTCAAAGGTAGGCATACAACACGCGCACAAATACAGTGCTCCTAAATGTATGTGTGAATGTGCTTGCGTTCACACACAGAAATAGCAATATACGGGCCTGAGTGGTATAAATTATATATTGTCGGATATCATATAGGGCTATATGGCATGTGTGGGGATAAACAGTAACATATGGGACTACACACATGTACGATGTGTGTGTGTGTGTGTACGTATATATTTATGTCTATATGTGTGTCTCTGTACATGTGTATGCATGAACGTGTGTGTGTGCATATATATATGTACATATATTTGTGTCTATATGTGTATGCATTTTTGAGTGTGTGTGTGTCTGTCTCTATATGTGTGTGCATGTATGTCTATATATATATGTGTGTGTGTGTGTGTCTATGTGCGTGTGTCTATGTATGTGTGCATGTATATATATATATATATACATACATATTTATTTCTGTGTGCGAATATGTGTGTTTATATGTGTGTGTGTATATATGTGTATGTACATATTTATGTCTGTGTAGATAGATAGATAGATAGATATAGATTTTTATGTGTGTAGCTCTCTCTATGTGTGTGTATGTATATGTGTGTGTGTGTATATATATATATATATATGCATGTACATAGTTATTTCTGTGTATGTATATATGCGTTTGTGTATTTATGTCTGTGTGTGTGTGTGTATAGGTATGTACTGTACATATTTATGTCTCTGCGTGTCTCTCTATATATATGTGTGTGCATGTATGTGTGTGTGTTTCTGTCTGTCTCTCTCTCTATATGTGTGTGTATGTGTGTGTGTGTCTGAGTGTGTAAAAAGATAGGCGCCCTGCAATGCATGAGAGAAAGCTCTCAAGCCAATTCTGTCCCACGATCAGCCCGACTTCTATGAAAGGTTTGTGAGAGGTGTATTTTGCCTCCACCCACTTTGGTAAACGGGGGGGGCATTAAAACACACACACACACACACAACTATACAAGGAGTGTGTGTGTGTGTGTGTGTTTTGGGGGAAATGAAAGCGTGGGCCAAGAATACACAGCCGAGACGTGCAATCTCTCTCTCTCTCTCTCTCCTCCCTCCCTCCCTCCCTCCCTCCCTCCCTCACTCCCTCCCTCACTCCCTCCCTCTCTCTCTCTTTTCCTCTTTTCCTCCGGCGGCTCATTTGAAATGGAAATGCCTTGGACCTGTCCAGGCGGCCGCTTTTGCACCGCCACTGAAGGAAGCAGAAGGCAGGCCAAAGGGAGGGCAAAAGGAGAAAGAGGGAAGAAAGCAGGCAGCGGGGAGAGGAGTCTCTTCCTGGATGATGGGTTAGGAAGTCCTTTCCCAGGGTTTCCCCCGCGATGATGCCAGGAGATCCCCCCTTGCGGCAAATTGGGACCGTGTCGCTTCGAACCGAAGTCTTGGAGTTGCGAATTTAATAAGAAATACAAAATAAATAAATAAAAATAAAATAAAAGAGGGGGGAGAGACCAGAGAGTATTGTCTGAAGTATAGAAAGGCATGAGGGAAAGAGAGAGAAAAGAATGAGAGGGAAGGAAGGAAGGAAGGAAGGGGGAGAGAAGGGAGGAAAGGAAGAAAGAGAGAGGAAGGAGGGAGGAAGCAAGGAAAGCAGCAAAGAAAAGGGAGAGAAGGAAGGGAAGACGGAGGGAAGGAAGGAAGAGAGAGAGAGAAGGAAGGAAGGAAAGAAGAAGAGGAAGGCAGAGGGAGAGAAAGGAGGAAGGAAGGAAGGAAGAGAGAGAGATCAGGAAGGAAGGAAAGAAAGAAAGAATGAAGGGAGGGTTGGAGAGAGGGATGGTGGATGGGAGGGAGGGAGGGAGGAGGGAAAGAAGGAAGGAAGGAAGGAAGGGGGAGAGAGAAAAGGATAATACAAATGAAGGGAGGGAGGGAAGAGGGTGGAAGAGAGGGAAGGAAGAAAAAGAGAGAAGGAAGGAAGGGGGAGAGAAGAAAAGAAAGAACGAAGAGGAAAGAAGGGAAGAGGGAAGGAGGGAGGGAGGGAGGGAAGGAAGGATTACTCCCCCTTACTCTGGTTTCAAACCGGTTTCAAAGTTAGCCAGCCGGCGTTCCCATTGGTGGGTTACTCTGAAAGGGGCTTCTGTCTCCGAAGCCTCTCTCGGAGCGACCAGGGCTTTCTCCCGTGTCCCTTTTCACGGGTTTTTACTCTTGTTCTGGCTCAAGGCTATGGAATTCTGGGAGTTGGAGGATGTTGTGGGGCTCCGCTCCGATCTGGGCCCACAGCAAACTCTGACTCCTAGAAATCCATAGCCTTGAGCCAGAAAAAGAATTAAAGCGGTGCCAAACCGGGTTATTTCTCCAGTGTGGATGCAGGAGGAGGACAAGAAGCTAGAAAGCCGTGAATCTTTGCACGTCTGAATGCTCTGAAACGGCTGATTCCTCCTGGAAAAAAAAAAAGGAGGAAAGGGCTGCTTCGGCTCAAGCGCTTTGGGGATCGGGACATTTGGAGCCGAAACGTCAAATAAAAAGAGCAACAAGATAAGACACAATGCATTTTCTCCTCAAATCTTTTAGAAAGGTCTCAGCTGAAAGGAGAGGAGAAAAGCCGAATCCCCCAAAACCTGATCCTTTCTGCCTTTTGCCCAAATAAAAAGAGTCTAAACTTATACACCGAAATGCAGTCAATCCATCCATCCATCAATCAATCAATTGAAATGGAAACAAGCAGCTTTCCCATTTATTTTGCTTTAGCAATAAGTCCTCATAATCCTAGAAGAGAGAACTAAATACACTGTACCAAAGGGAAAGTGATGAAGAAAGGAATGAAGGGGTGAAGGAAAAGGGAAAAAGAAACGAATGGGCTAAAGGGAAAAAAAGGGGGGGGGGGAGAAAGCTATCACAAGGGAAAGAAAGAAGACAAAAGGATAAGGGAGAAGAGAAAGCATCTGAACGTATCGACTGGTCGAAAGAGAGAAAGAAAGCAAGTTAGTTGCTAGAGGAGAGGAGAGAAGTAACTTAGAAATGAAGAGAGAAGAAATAATGGAGCCCTTAATAAGAAAGGGAAAGAGGAAAGAAAGAGAAAGTCCTCAGTTAAGAAGAAAGAGAAGGAAAGGGAAAGAAAGATAGGAAAGAAAGCAAGGAGAAAGGAAAGAAGAAAGCAAGAAGAAAGAGAAAGAAAGACAGGAAAGAAAGCAAGGAGAAAGGGAAGGGAGGAGAAAGAAGGACATAAGGGGAAAGGGAAGAAAAATGAAAGAGAAGGAAAGTAAAAGAAGAAAGCAAGAAAGAGAAATATGAGAAAGAAAGAAAGAAAGGAGAAAGGGAAAGAAAAGAAAGAAGAAACAGAAGAGAAATGAGAAAGCAAAAAGAAAGAGAAAGGAGAAAGCAAGAAGAAAGAGAAGGAAAGGAAAAGAAGAAAGGAGAAAGAGAAGGAAGAAAGCAAGGAGAAAGAGAAGGAGTGCAACAGAAAAGGAAAAAGAGAAAGGAAACGAAACGAAACTGAGTTCCTGGGCGAGAAAAAGTCCTCCCTTCCCTCCCCCTTTTGCAAAAAAGAAAGTGTGGCTTTCGATGCCACTGTCGCCTTTCTCACTTCAGACTCCGCCCACTTCTCCCTGGCCCCGCCTCCTAGCCCCCCCAGCATTTGTCTCGAGGGAAGAGACCTCTTCATCCCGCCTCCTCATTAAGGAGACTGACGCGGCAGCCAGCCAATGGGAGGTGTAGTTGCCGGGCTTAAGCCCGCCTTCTGCCTTATGGGGAGAAAGAAAGAGATGGGGGGGTAAGTTTGCATTAATTGTCCTGGGAATGTGTGGGGCTTAAAAAAGAAGGGAAAAAGAAAAGAAACAAGGGAAGGAGGTATCTCCTTTTTTTCAGTGTCCTGATGGATGGAGAGAAGGAAGGAAAACAAAAGGAGAGAGAAAGAAGGAGGGGAAGGAAGCAAAAGGGGATGCTCTGAAGAAGTTTTAGGAAAACTTTTAGCAAGAAACTTAGCACCTCCCAGATCTCTGCTTTTCTTGCCCTGAGCGTCCCTGCTGGTGGACTACAACTCCCAGCATCCCCAGCTGGGGATGCTGAGAGCTGCAGTCGAAGCCTTCCAAGTTTCCTGGGGCTTTCTTGGCAAGATTTTTTTCTTGTTGTTCAGAGGAGGGTTTTTGGCCTGGCTTTCCTCTGAGGCTGAGAGACTGTGCCTTGTCCAAGGTCACCCAGTGGGTTTCCAAGATAAGAAAGAAAGAAAATGGAAAGGGAAGGAAAAAGGAAGGAGAAAGAGAAGGAAAGAGAAAGGAGAAACCAAGAAGAACGGGAAGGAAAGGGAAAGAGATGGAAAAATAAAGAAGAAAGAGAAGGAAAGAGAAGGAAGGAAGGAAGGAAGGAAGGAAGGAAGGAAGGAAGGAGAAAGAGAAGGGAAGGTGATGGAGAAAGAAGAAAAGAAGAAAGGGAAGGAAAAAGAAAAAAGTGAGGACTGGAACCCAGAGTCCTAGTCCAACACACAAACCACTATGCCACAAACAGGGAAGAGATACATTGTTTCTGACCGTGTCTTTGTGGGTTGAGCTAGCTGCTCAACCCACAAAGTAACTTTTCCAGCGTCTCTCTCTTTTTCTCTATCACATGAAAGAGACACGATCTGGGGTAAAGAGACCTGCGAATTCAGGGAGCTGTGTCACCTTTTCCCCAAAAAGTAACTTTTCTAGTCTAGAGATGGCGTTTTGTCTGCATTCACCAGAACGATCTTGTGAAGCTACTCCCTGATGATGATGATGATGATGATGATGATGATGATGATGATGATGTATATAATACTGGCAATATTTGTCCCTGATCGCCTTGCCAAGGAAAGGAACTTCTCTCCTGGGACTGCATCCGCACTGGAGAAATGATCCGGTTTGACCCCACTTTAACTGCCCTGGCTCCATGCGGTGAAACTGCACTTTCCAGGATGTCCCGCATGGAGCCAGGGCAGTTAAAGTTGGGGTCAAACCGGATCATTTCTCCAGGGCGGATGCCGCCTAGTAAGCCGTTTTGATTCCCCAACCCCAAACAAATCGGATCTCCATTGCAGATCTTTTACTTCCAAGTCAAAGGAGCTACGTGGCTGATTTCCTTCCCAATCAAGATCAAACTCTTTTTTTTTGGGGGGGGGGGGCTGCTTCTGGTTGAGATGATGATTGATGGATGATGGATGATGATGATGATGGATGATGAGATGAGTGATGATGATCTTGACCGGGAGTAATCTCTACTGGAAGAGCACACTTACTGCTGCTGAGTAGAGAATTCCAAAGCATGGCCAAAGATTGAATTGTCACTCCAGATCATCATCATCTCATCATCATCATCCATCATCATCATCATCATCATCATCACATCATCATCATCATCATCATCATCATCATCATCATCCCAAATCCGCAAACGCCAAACCTTTCCTAGACCAACCAAAATGCACAAAGCACACGATGGAACTGGTTTCCAAGCTCCACTGGCTTCTCTTCAGGCCACATCTTTTGGTTTTTAGTGGTTGGGTTCCTTTGAGTTTTTGGTGGTTTGGTCCCGTATACTGTGATGGAAAACCACTAAGTGCAAGTCACACTCTCTCACTCAGCGCCAGCGAAAGCAAAGCAAGCCTCCTCTGGACAAACCTGGCCAACGAAGACTCAGGGCAGCTGTGCACGACGGAGCCACCCCCAGAGTGGCCTTGGGAAGTCACACTCTCTCAGCCTCAAGGAGGATGACAAGGGCAACCCCCTCCCACGAAACTGCCTTCGGGTCGCCTGAAGTCGGAAACAACTTGGAGGCATGCAACAACAAACGTATGTATTAAAAAGATTACACCACACACACACAGCACCACAACACACCCGCAACCCAACACACACACACACATCTTGGTAACTATTATATAGGCTATGCAGAGCAGCTTACTATATAGTACATGCATATTGTGTCAGATATGTATCAAAATATAACGTGTATATATATATAATATGTATGTAGTGTGTGGTGTGTGTGTGTGTATGTTGTTGTGTGCCTTCAAGTCGTTTCGATTTGTGGCGATCAAACGACTTGAAGGCCACAACGCGAACACATATATATTTAAAATTATCAACTAGTGTGTGTGTGTATTAATATGTTTAATATTACTGGTATATACGTTGTTGCTGGTGTGGGGTCTTCAAGTCCGTTTATGTGAATAATCTACATGTTCCATAAGTCCATCTATATCTCTATCTAGGGATATATTGTATGTCCATGAGATAAGTACTCCAGAAGTCTATGTCATACTATCTACACACATTATTATTCCGTACGTATAGTTTCCATTTATATATATATATATATGATGATGATCATGATCTCCTTTATTTATTTAGAAGCGCTGTAAATTTAGCATATATTGAAAATGATATATATTTCCATATCCATATATATGTGTGTGTGTGTGTGTGTATTGTGTATACATATGATATACTCTATATATATTCATAATCCAGAGTGTGTGATGTGTGTGTATATCTAAGATATCATCATGTGCAAAAAGTTCATATCATATGTGCGTGTGTCCCCTTTATATATATATATATCATATACTCCACTGGCCATATATGGTCTCCAAATGTCCAATACTCTATCTATTATATATCCCTACTATACGAAATCATCTCTTTCCCCCTAAGATGTCATCTATCTATGTTGACGATCTATACTCATACTCCACTATACTACTATATATACTACGACTGTGTTCCCTACACGCCCTCAGAATAAGTCTTGCTCCCACTATACCTCATCTAGCTACTATCCTCATAGCCTATACTATACGTCCCTATGTCTGCCAAAATACTCACCCGTTCGTATACGACGCGCATAGCCTCGAAATGCCCGGGAGGACGGAGGAGGACGGGAGTAACCGAACCAAGACCCTCTCTTACGCCATCAGGAACCGAAGCCGACACAGGAAGGAGGAAGAAAAGGTGCATATTTCGCCCGTAAGCCCGAAAAGAAGAGGAAAAAAGAGAGCAAAGAAGACGACGAAAGAGAAAAGAGAAGTCGACAACGAAGAAGACGAGAAAGAAAGAAGAGAAGAGAGAACGAAAGCGAAAAGAAAGAAAAGGAAAAGAAAACGACGAAGAGCACGGAAGAGAAGACGGTAGAAAAGAAGACCGAAAGAACAAAGATTCACGAAGCATGCGAAGATAGAAACGAAAGAGACGGGACGAACGAAAGGAGAAAGAAGACGAAGAAAGAAGAAGACAAAGAAGAACGTAAGAAGGAGAAGAAGAAGAGAAGACAGGATAGAAGCCAAGAAGAGAAGAATACGAAGGAAGCAGAATAGAGAGGACGCGGAGGAGGCGGAGGAGGAGGAGGAGACAGGTGTTAGAAGCTTGGGGAGCGGCTCGTCTTCTTTGTGGATGGGGGGGGGTTCGCTCCCTTCCCAAGTATGGCGAAAGGCGAGGAAAAGACATGAGTGGAGCCCTGTTGGCTTTTGGGTGGGGCACGGGCCTGGGAGGAAGAGAAAGAAAGGAAGGAAAGAAGGAGGAAGGAAGGCAGGCAAGAAGGCAGGAGGCGCGCCTCCCGGGGGCTGGCTCGTGGGCCCGGCGCCTTGGGTGTGGGAGTGGCCCGGGGGCGATCTAGTGGATGGGGAGGCTGGACCTTGCCTGCCCCCCCTCCGCCGTCCTGTGCAGTCCAAGCTGATTTGGGGCAGAGTCGGCGGAGCGACAGGCTGTGCCCTCCAATGGGCGGCCTAATGGAGGAAGGCCGAGGCGGGGTTTGAATAGCGGGGGGGGGGTTGTTGTTCCGATCGCTTTTCTCTCGTGGCCCCCCCCCCCCCGGAAAACCGGGTCTGCTTATCGCCATGCATATTGATCAGCGCAGGGCGCAAGGAGCCCTATGAGCGCTTGGGCTGAGGAGTCGGGGCAGAAGAGACAGAAGAAGCGGAGGAGCGGCCGGGAGAGAGGAGGAGGAAGGGGAGGGGAAGGGGGAGGGTGCTACGGGAGGGCGGGAGGGGGGGGTCCCCGGCTGGGTTCCGCTTCGGAGAGAGGGAGGTTTGTTTTGCTGGCGATTGTGTCTCTGGCCTCAGCTGATGTTGGGGGCAAGCACGTCGCGGGGAAACAGGCGCAAGCCGCAGCATTGTCCAGGGGGGCCCCCGAACTGACCTCCCCAGGCCCCGCCGCGCAGCAATGGTGAGCAACAATAATGTGGCCCGGGGCTCCAGAGAGATCTATCCATCGACATATAGCTAGCAATTTAAAAGGGGGGGGGGTGCTTTCTTTTCCATCCCTCCTCCGCCTCCTCTTTCCAACTCTTGCCTCTGCCTCTCTCTCTTTCTCCTTCTGTCTGTACCTGCTTGCGATCCAGCTTCATTCCCGAGCCATCGTCCACTTGTGGGACCACAACTCCAGTTGTTCTTATCCCCCTCCCCTCCCAGTGGTTATCATCATCATCCTCATCATCCATCTCACGTCCACAGCATCATTATTTTTCTTATTATTATTAGTAGTAGTAGTCGTCGGAGGTTAGTCGTAGGCACCGAGGAAGGAGGGACCGAGGTCCTACGCCAGCGTTCGGACCTGCCAACTTTGTCTGTTCTTTTCCACTTCTCCAAAAGTGCTGCAAGAGCTCTCTACGTCTACTACGTAGGCTAGTAGTAATAATACTAGCTAATCGACTTATACTCCTACTATAATTAATGAGTCGATGATTTTCTATCCCTCGTTCCTCCCAAGCTGAGGACGTGCAGTTGTTTGTTGTTGTGCGCCTACCGCAGTACTGTTTAGTACTACTAGTCGTTGAAAGGTATTCACTAGTATTAGTATTAGTATGTCCTTTCTGTCCCGCTCCGTCCCGCTCCCCCCCCCCCCCCCCCAGTCTGGACGACCCCAGGTAGTAGCTTGCTGTATTGTAGTGTATGTAGTATTGGAGTAGTGGTTGTGTAGTAGTATTCATAGTATATAAATAGTAGTATTGATAATTATTTCTGTCCTTGCTTTCCTTCCAAGACTGGGACCCGGTAGTAGTATGTTGTAGTCGTCTGACTGGCGTATTCTTATGTATCAGTGTTGTCTTAGTGTCTCGATTATTATTATCATGTTTATGTTTCTTTCTATCCCACTTGGACCCGGTCGTAGTGGTTGTTGCGTCGCAGGGGGAGCGTCTACCGTGAGTGATTATCCTTAGTATACGCAGCTGCTGTTGTATTAGTTGAGCCGTTCTAGTAGTAGTATTATTTCCTATTATGTAGTAGGAGCAATAACTATTAGTTCAGAGAGGGAGGAAGTGAGCGAGTACAAATGGAAAGGAAGACTCTACCTTCGGAGGACGAAAAAAGAGGAGGAAGGGCCCGGGACGGAAAAAGAAAAAGAAGACGGAGAAAAGAGGGGGAGAAAAAAGTACAGTGGGGAATGGGGGCGGGGAGAGCAGGGAAGAGCGTTAAGAGGTTAAGAAGGAACGGTCGAGCGGGGAAGGGAATGAATCAAAGAGGGGAGCAAAGGAAGGGGAACAAGAGGAGGAAAGCTAGATTGGGAAGGGACCAAGAGGAAAAAGATGAGAGAAAGAGGCGGACGTGAGGGAGAAAGAACCAGACCGGAGCGGAAGAAGGAAACGAAGAGGAAGAGATAGGGGCGAGACCAAAACCGTCAGGGAAAGAGGGACAAGATAGAAAAGCAGGGGGCAAGAGGGAGGAGAAAAACAGTTAGTTGTAGCAGAAGGAGGACAGAAAGAGAAAGACAAGAACGGGAACGAGAGCTGGAGTAGTCAGGGACCCCCAAAGAATTGGAAGAGAGGGAGAAGAACACACGAACCCACCCAAGCACGACCGCGAAGAAGCCAGAGGGGACGTAAAACACAGCACGACTGCGGCACGAGACGAACAGAACAGTGACGGAGAGACGGAGATACCGAAGAGTACCGACTGGGGGAGGGGGAAAACGAGACAGCCCCAGAGCAGAAAAACGTAGACCTAGGGAACGAAAGAGAGAGAGAAGAACGACGCGACCGCCCCAGCCAGGGCGAGCCCCAAAAGTCTTCCTTTTTCTTTCTTTTGGTGTGAAGGGGATCCAAAGAAGAAGAAGCGAAGTTGATCAGCTGGGTTTTGGCTCCGGGAAGATGCTTTCAAATCCCTGGGTGGTCTTATTGTGCTTTCCTCCTCTTCTTGTCCTCCCCCCTCTCTCTTTTACCTCCTTCCTACTTTCCCTGCCTCTTCTACTCTCCCCCTCCCCATTCAGCGACGTGTAACCCTGGGGGCGTTTCTTTCTCTTTCCCCCAAAGCCCACACTCGCCCTTAGGCCCGAGTCCTGTTCTCTCGGCCGGTCCTACTGCGATTCCTGGTCGTACCGGAGGCTCGGATCTCGCTCCACAGACCTCACAAACACACACACACAAATGCCATTACATAGCAAGGGACCACTCAACACTCGACTGGATTCGGCCAAAGGAGGTGGGTTACTTTTGTGTACCCTATTGGGTGTGCTGTTGTGTTGACGTGTTGAGGGAGTTCTTTGCAATTCTCCGGAACCCAACCAAAGCATCACCCTATTGGCGGGAGTAATAGATTCTCCATTCTCCTCAGCTCCAGCCAAAACCCACAAGGAGAAACCCATTTGGGGAACGGTAGATCTCTGTTATCTTCCAAAACACAAAAGGGAAACCATTGGGAGGAAAAGCCAGATCCTCTATCGTCTCAGCTGCCAAAACCCCCAAAACCAAAACCCTTTTGGATAAAAATAGATCCCTATTCTCCCTGCCCATAATCTAAAATCGCAAACTTGTTTGGAGAAGAAAAGTAGATCTCGGTTACCTCTGCCAAAAACCCAAAAGGAAACCTCTTTGGAGAATCGTATGATCTGCGTATTCTGCGCTCCACTCCCCCAAAACCCCACAGGAACCGATTTGGAGAAAACGGATCTCGGCCTCCCCTCCAAAAAACCATACTTGGAGAAAAGTAGCTCCCTATTAGCCCTCCAAAACCAAAAGCATATGCTCGATTTCGGGAATAATAGCTCTCTCTTCTCTTCAGCTCCAAAACACCCCAAATGGAAATCCATGGGAGAACAATAGATCTTTGACCCCTTTCCCTCCCCCCAAAACACCCCCCAAACACACCCCAAACCAACTCTCCTCCACGTCAATTCTTTCTTGCGCCCATTTGGATTGGGGGGCCTCCCCGCTCTTCTTCCCAGGTCTTGTGGTTGCCAGTGATCGCGCTCCGGCTTTTCCCCTCCCCCTTCTGCTGTCCTTTCCTGTGCTTCTTCGGCCTCTGATGATGTGAGAAGATGTGGGTGTTTCTTTAAAAAGAGGAGGACGGAATGAGGAACGGAGAGGGGGGGCAGGGGACCCGGCGACCCGGGGGAACGGAGGTCCGTGCGGAGAGGGGAGTCCGGATTGCTTTTCTCCAGTTATTGGGATGGAGGTACTCCGGTTGCTTAAAGGATGGAGAGATCCGGTAGGTCATTGCTTTCTTTCTTTCTTTCTTTCGTGTTCTTCTTCCTTTCTGGTTTTTTGGCTCTGGATCCTACTGCTCTTAAAGCGGGGGAGGAGGGAAAGGAAAGGAGCTTCTGGTGGGGTCTGAGAAACTCGTCCTTGGGAGACGAAAAACCCTGTGTTCCTGCCACGCGCGGGACCACTTCTACGCTCGAAGCGCCTATTCACGCTTTGTAGCCAGATAGAAAATGTTACAGTCTGGTTACAGACAGTTTTGGAGGAGAGTGACTTGGCTACTATTTTGACTGGAGAAAGGGGAGAGAAATCAGGGGCTGGTGGGGGCGACCCAGGGGAAGGCGCCTCCTCCTCCCCCCCCGAAGACCTCACTCCTCACTAGCATCCCCACTCGTGTTTTCTTGGAGAGGACCATTTGGGGATGATGGAGGTAAGAAGGAACCCAGAAGACGGTACTGGAGGGCCCCCACGGATCTCCAGAAGGCAAACTGAAAAAGGGGGGGGGGATACGAGAGCGATCGGAAGGGTGGCACGAACAGGCTGGGGATGCTGGGGGACCCTATTGGGACAGTTATATTTTTTGGGGGGGGGAAGCTTCCCGCACTGCTCCCACCCCCACGAGGGACTGAAAGTGAGAATAGACAAACTCCTTTCTGGCTTCTTCTTCCCCCACTTCTCCCCCCCCCCGCCCCCCCCCGCCCCATTCGGCTCTTCTCTCTCCCCCCCCGCCGGCCCTCTTCTTCCTCTGTTTCTTCTTTCTTTCTTTCTGGGCGACTTCGCTTCACTCCTCGCTTCTTCCCTTCCTTCCTGGCCTCCTTCTTCCTCTGCCTACCGCTCTCTTCTCTCTCCTCTTCTTCTCTTCTCTTCTTTCTGCGCCTCTTTTCCTTCTGCTTCCTTCTTCTCCTCTCCCTTCCTTCCGCTCCTTTCTCTGTTTCTTCTCTTTACTTTGTTTCTTTCTGGCCTCTTTCTTCCTCTGCTTCTTTCTTTGCCTTTTCGTTCTTCCCTTTCATCCTTCCCTCCGTTTCTGGACGTTCCTTCCTCCGCTGCTTTGCTGTTTCTTATTGCCTCTTCTTCACTCCTCTCCCCTCTCGCCTTCCTGCCTTATTTCTGGTCGCTGCTGGCCTCTGCGTCTGCTCGCTTCTTCTCTCATTCTTTCTCCTTCCTTCCTTTCTTTTTTGTTTGGTTTAAACAAAAGATCTCTGTTTGGCTTTTCTATATGTGGGTCCCTCCTCTGCTGGGGGCATCCTGGGTGTCGCTGTGTTTGTTGGCCCCTTGAGGCAAAAGTAACCACATACACCCCAATATCCTCCATCCCCAGGGAACCCCTTATTGGAGCCAACCTAAATGTTCATGTCCCTCAAACATATTAGTAGATTGTGGTGAGTTGGTTCAAAGTGATCTCTGGGTGGGATTTGGGCGGTGTGTGCCTGGCATCATTCTTCATAGAGAAAAGCCTGCTTGGGTTCCTTGGCTTTATCGGCTTGGTAGGCACCTCAGCCAAGTGGGTGAACAACAATGGTGCGTAATTCCTTGTGCCTTAACACCCGCCCTGCCATGGGAACTTTCTCCCCTTTGCCAAAGGAAGCCAAGCAGAGCCAAGTCTTCCAAATCTTCGCCCTGCCACCTTTTTGGGATTGTGAGTGTGTGATGTGTGGTGGGAGAGTCATAACAAGGGATGGTCCTCTTCTGCTCTCCTGTCCCTTCTGGAGAAATGGGTCGTCGAACTTAAACGAAGACCTGTCGGGCCACCTCTTGAGAAAACCCTGCCAGAAAACCGAGGACCAAGATTGGTATGTGCAGAATGCCTTCATTTGCGAGGGGAGGGTGGCCTATTGATCTGGTTCCAGGGTTGATTGAAGAAGAGAAGGCCAAACAAGAAATGTGGCCTGGCTACGAGGTGTTGGTTTTACTATCATACCTTGGGAGTGGGTGGCCCAATTTCTCAGGTTCCAGGCCACCACTTATGATGCGAAATGCTGGCTTTAGTCTCCACATAGGCTACAAAAATCCTCACCCTTCTTTTTTGCAAAGAAACGTGTGTTTTCCTGTCTGTGACTTGTTTGCTCCGTGTTCCACACATTAACAACAAATACGGCAGCAGGTGGCCCAGATGCTGTGGGCTGTTTTGACGAGCTTTGGCCTGAAAAAGAAGAGGTCGGTACTGAGGCCAGGGTCCCCCAGGAAAAAACTCAATTCCCAGCCCTGATTTTAGAATAAACAAAGTGGCAAACCAACCAACCCGCCCCTCCACCACAACCCTTGGTGGATAGTGCCAGGGTAGGGGAAGTTTGGGGCCCGCGCGAACGCCAGCCTTTGATTCAACCTTTGTTTCTGCCGCCCGGCTGTTGTGTCCACCCTGGCCCCCTGCTCCTTTCTTTAAATCTCTCTCCCCATTGTAAAGTGGTCCGCCCCTCCAACACATCCTTTTGTGATAATTGAAAAAAAGCTTTGCAAAATGAAATGCTCATTTTTAAAAACACATGTGTCACCACAAAAAAAAGATTGACTTCTATCATTGCAGGCACCACAGAGATGGTATTGGCGTGTGGGCAAAGTTCTTTCTTTCCCCAAACTTTTGTAAAAAAGTTTCTTTGTGAAGTTTCTTCACAACTTTTTTAAACTACTGAGTTCTCCAACTGCTTGGGAAATGTTTTAGCACAAGAGGCCAAACTTGGGTTCCTTCTTTTGGAGCCTTCTTGTGAGTGTGTGGCTTTGTCTTTCGAACCTATTGATTGTTAACGTGAAATGCAGCCTCTGTGTCGCCGTTTTGGACCCTGCTTTGCGTAATACATGAAGATGGGTTTTCCTTTTCGTTGTTGGGGCTGTATTTTTTTTTCCTGAAGACGCTTAAACAAAAGCGTTCTCTGGCGCTTTTAAACGGTTATTCGAGGAGAAAGGAATCGATTTTGGCTTACCTTTGGGGGGGGTGAAGGAAATATTCTAAATTTTTGTTTTTACTGCTCTAGGGGAATCTGCTCGTATTCTCCTCTTGCATTTCCAAAAAGGTTCTCTTTTCTGTTGCTTCCTGGTCGCATTTGGAGCATCTCTTTAATTTGAACAACCTCAACACCCTGCATCCCACCCCTCGGACGGTGGTTATGTGTTTTGAAACCTTTTCTAACATGGGTTTGTCCTTCCAAAAGCTGGACAGAGAAATAAGTTTATCTTGCGATGGTATTTTTTTCACACAACTATTGCCAATTGGATGTGTTGGCACATAAATACAGATTGCATTCAACCACAAGCTGGGAAAGACAAACACTCAGTCAGCGTCTGTTGATCACTGGTTTCTTCAAATTAAATGAACAATGCAAGGTATTTATTTATAGCTACTTTGTCCATTTCTTTGTTATGGGGACTATGAATTGTGGGAACAACAGGCAAACTTTGGAGAACTGCTTTGTGCAAACCTCTTATTTCTAGGCCTCTGCTTTGTTACATGTAATGGGTTTAGATTATAACTCTGCTTACATGCGTGTGAACAAAACGTTGCGACTAAATGGCCCGGAGGCCATGTTTTGTCAACAGGTGTTAACGGATTGATGTGCCGGTTGTAATAACACTGGTCTACCAACTGAACCTGCCGCAACCCCCTCACTCAGCGACACCTTCGCTTTCTATTGTGATTTGATTTTGCGAAACTGTTATATGCTCTGAAAACTGCCGCACAACCTGTCTATGAGAGAGAGAGAAAGAGAAGAGATACTGTCAACAGGAGATTAGGCAAGATAATCAATTACTCATGAACCTCGGTGTTTCCTATGCACCTTCAATTTGGGGCCACAATGTGCTGCGACATGCAAGGTATGATTTCTGGACCCTAAAGCATCAAACTGATTTCCCATGGGAGTTTGTGCGCGGTGATTGTTGTGTTGTGTTGTTGTTTTTCCCCCTAGTAATCGGTTTACCACGAATGGGGTTTATCAAGATTCGTCTTGTGGCTACGATTGATGTCTTCTTATATCAGCCGACCTGCGTGCCTATAGAGTTTATACAGTGTTGTCTTTCTTACTGAAGGTTTGCTAATATTAACTGATGTGGTTCTTCGGCTGCGAACTGACGAAGAAAGGACTGGCTTCATCCTCCGTGCTCCTTCCTGACCGAAATTTTTAGAAGTTGGCTTTGTGGTGTGGAAATCATACGCAGTGATGGGCACCTTCAGGCATAAGCCATATTCAACAAGTGATTCACTTTTCGTAGGGTGTGCACACAGTGTGCAAAGGTGCCTGTTGAAATGAGGGTTGTGATCCTGTGCCCACTTACCTGAGAGTAAGATCCACTGAACACAGTGCGAATTGCTTTTGAGTACACACAAATTTGTACTTTAAATCTGGAGTTTTCAAGAATCCTAGTTACATTTAGAGCTGGGTGTGCCTTCTCTTTGCTGCTTATTTGAGGTTAATGGTCTAATCTTAGCACAAGAACATATTTTTGGAGCAGAGTTATTCCCTCTGCTGAAAGGATTACGGCAGAAAACAGTGGTCCAGAGAGCATAGGTACAAAGGATTCGTTTTTTCAAAACCTAGGAAAAACAGATTCCATGGAGATTTAATGTCAGAATGGAAATATCTACCTAGCCACATATTTGACATGTATTGTCCAAGTTGTAATGAATTACGTTCTCAGTTTACACCTCGAAAACCAGGGTTGTTGAACAAGGCCGAGGTCTTCATTTAATACAGGGTCAGATATTTCTGCAAGTCTGTTCTATAGAATTACGTGAAGTTTGCGTGCTTGGTATGGAAGGCTTTCCGAGAGCAACTCCAGCTGCTATGTTAGGAGTAAGTCCATTAAGAGTCGGTGACACTTTTACCTGGAAATAAATCTCATTTAAACAAATGGGATTTGCTTGCGGGTAAATGTGGTTTAAGACTGGTTTGTCCCTGGATTACAGCTATGCGCTTGCTATCAAATAATTTGAGGGTTAAGAGGTTTCTGCTCTCTAAATAAAACAATTGTGGAAAAAGCTGTACATTGTGTGCTCTGATGCATCTTACTCTATTTCATTCGTCAGCATTTCTTCCCAAAACGAAATTTGTGTGCCTGGTCATTTCATTTGCTTAGATTTTATTTTTTAAGGAGCATGGATTTTCTTAGGTGTGGAAACACCATTTTTAAAAGATCACAGTGGCAAACCCTTTGTGCTGGAAGAGACCAGCTGATTCAAAATGGATAGAGAGGGCTTAGGAATGGATAATGGTAGAGGGCCCACCTCTTGCAACTTGTCCAACGTGGATAATGGCATATACACCCAAAACTCCCACCACAACCCCCCAAAAAGTCAGAGGGTGGAAATAGTATGGGCTTCTTCTTCCTCGTGGGTCAAACAGCCAAGGAAGTTTCAAACAGCCAAGGAAGTTTGGCCAAGTGGCACAAGGGAAAACTGAAGTGTTTGGATGTTTTAACCTTTGCCAGGCTCCTTCCAGCCAAAGGTGACAAAGTTCAGATCACAATATGCAGTTCAAAATCATGCTGGTGACCCCCAAAGAGAGCCTTACCAGTCGCCTAGCAGGAAGCGGCGAATTTATTTTAGCTTCACCTTATCAGCTTGGCTTCTTTTGCTAACCCTTATTCCCTTGTCACCCCCCCTCCTCTTTTGGATGCCAGACCCCCAAAGTGGAGACTGACAGCCAGTTGCTACAATTCCTTCGCTCCCCACCTCCAAACAACAGGGATTTGGTTTCTTGTTCCTTTGCCAATGTTTACCTAGCCAAAGTTTAGATATTGCTTTTCTTCCTCTCTTTGACTTGTCACGGGAACAATGAAACCCGCTCTCAACTTTTGGGGAGAAGGGTTGTGACAGGGACCCCACCTAGCGTTCATTTATATTCATCCCTAGGAAGGAGTTCTTTCTCGAGTTGAAAAGTAAACTGTTAGGTAGGTTTGCCTCTGTTTTAAAACTGAAATGCCTTATTTGTCGTGGTCTTCTTAATACTCCTAGATGGCATCGTGAGTGTATTTGGACTCCAGTTGAACAATTCATTTGGGAAAGATTCCCAAAGATTACTAACAGTACACAGTCGGGTTTTGTTTTGGATTTTTTGGATGGGTTAGGAAATAAAACTTGGTAAGCGTTTTGGGAAGAGCTTGCCCCTAAACATATCATTTGCCCCTTCATCTCAACTAGTGTTTAAAAAGGAATGCAACTGTTAATTTTATTTTGTGTGTGTATATATATAGAAACAGAGAGGCTATGTCTAGTCTAAATTTGCAAATCTATCTATTTATATTGGAGATTATAATGAGGGGTTGTGTCTATCGCAATCAATGAAACTCAGAGACTATTATTCAGAAGGTTTCAAACTGGAAAGATCTCATCTGATCTTTTTTTTTTTCTGTACAGACAGGTAGAACGAGAAAGGAATCTATCCTTCTTTCTTCCAAAATTGTGAAGATGATTAAATTTTTGGATTCGCATTTTAGGTGTGAATTCTGGACTTTGGAACAGCTCAAAAATATTTTTCTTCTTTGAAGCTCTGCACACTTGACCCAAAGAGTTTAACATTCACTTCAGAACTCTCTTGATTTTGAAGGGACCCATCATCCACTGGAAATTCAACAGCTGCTTGTTGGGTGTAGGCCTCACAATAACAGATTCTCTGGGTAGAATGTCTCAAAGTATCGGCTTCATTTATTTCTTATTGAAATCAGTAGAGCTCTTTGCATTTTCGGTTTTCAAAGGTGATATTCTCATGCATTTGCACTTCCAAACCTACAGTATACAAAAGATGAAATCTGGCTGTCAGGTGTGATAGACATCATCACTTTTGGTTAATCACATTGCCAATTTATATGATAAAAAAACTTGTTAAAGATGCATGATTTTTCTTTTTAAAGCTTGGCTTATTGGTAATATGTGTGTGGCAGAGGTACTTTAAGCTGCGCTGTGTGTTGCTCAGTTCTCGGATTTCCAGACTGTGTTGTTTGCAGCATGCTTAAGGAGCATATGTAATTTTAGGTTATTTCCAAACAGGGCATTTGTATGTTTTCTTGTTTGTGGGAAATGGTGGTAAGAGGAGTTAATGTTCACATGAAGTGAGTACATTTTTAGATTTTTTAATATATGTAGATCGAAACTGAATAGGGAAAAAATGTGACTAGGATTTAATATTTTGGAAATGAGTTCCTTGAATGTCCATCTTTAATTTGGTAAAAGTTTCATAAGACAAAATCATCTCTCTCTTTCTTTCACTATTATTTTCCCTGTGTGTATTTCATTAGCACCGTCCTTTTCTTAATGCAACACTGGCTCTTCTTTTTAAAGAATATGTAATGAAATGTTAAAGATGAATTTTTATCTCTGTATTTTTCAATGCACTGTGTGCATAGTATTCCATGCAGAGAGGAATGTGAAATGGGATATAGATAGCAGAAGTTGTTTCTGAGTGTTTCTTTGCCAGCTTTCTAGTACAGCAAAAACAGTAGGTAGGTAAATAAAGAAGAGGCCCATTTGGTAAAGCAGGATGCTTATGACCTATTGTAAGGGCAAAGAGCAGGAATTAGAACAGGTTTTCATTTTTTTTAGCATAGGCTTGCTAAATATATGAAGCAAATCCATTGTAATGTGCACAACTCATCCGTCAGTTTTCTGATTTTCTCCCCCCCTCGCTAGTTATTTAGTTTTGAATCTGTCATTATTTGTCTAAGCACAGCTGACCAAGCAAAACCGTGTTTTAAAGTGGGCTTTATGTTTTGATAAATGTGATCTGGTTGAAAAGTATTTTCGACTGAATGCGGAGCTTAATAGAACATGCTGACATAATAGTTTTAATGCATTTTGTGGAAAATGTGTGAACAAACAGAATAGCTTTTGTTCCTTCATAATTGGCTGTAAAAGTAGATGGAAACATCACCATTACATATGGAAATGTGAAAAGAGAAAGGGATAACGTTTATCTTGGCTATATTCAGAATTGGATTCCCTGGTTTTTAAAATAAGCATCTGAAATGGATGCACCATTTGAAATTAGTTGTCAAAATACAATACTCAAAATTGAGCGCTTGACACTGTATATATATATATATATATATGAAAAAACTGCAGCCACAGATGCAAATAGACTGCATTTAATATTTTACATTACCTTTTTATGTCCAAGGACCTCAATTAAAAATAAAGCCAGCTTATATTGTACAAACAGGGGAAAAAAGTAACCAGGGAACCATTTTCAGTCCAGAATATTGTATCATTCTGCCTATAGTTCAATACAACAGGCAAAATGGTACAATATTCTGGATTGAAAATGGTTCCCTGGTTACTTTGTTCCCTGTTTGCACAATATAGTAGAGTGTTCTTGTTTCACCGAAAACCAAAGTTTTAAGGGTCGTGCCTTTTCTTTTATCCAAACCCACATTGCCTGTGGCATAGATATCACACAGTGCATGCGCATCTTGAAAAGAGTTTGGACACTGCTACATATAACTCTGGAAGTCGACCAATATTTGCTTTTGAAGAAACTGGGGAAGAATCTGATTTCCTCCATGTGGATCAAATGGTCATTTTTTAAAAACTGGATCCGTTTTAACATATAAAAGCAAATTATATTCCCTCTGCCCCATCTCCCTTTTCTTCCCTCTCCATCCTTTTTTGTCCAGGAACTTTTTAATGTTCATTTCCTCCATCCCCTCCTCCTTCTGAGATTTAATTTGGAAGTCATGGAAACTACCTATTATCTGATTTTAGTGTTGGAGCAAAACAGGCAGGGAGGTAATCCTTGAATTAAATGGGCCTCCCCCCACCCTTCCTTGGCTTTCTAAGTTGACCACACACAATCTGTACAAGAGAATTTGGTGTCCTCATGCTGGGAAAACAATAGGGAGCCATCCTTCTTTTGAAAAAGATCAGCTAGTTTGAAGTCAGAGGAGGGGTTTGTCCCCCCTTTCTTTTTTCTCTTTTTGCAACGTTTAATTTACAAATGGATCTGAGTGATAAGAAAAGGGAGCAACTAGTGATAACAAACATGAAATGAAAGGGTTTTTTCCCCTAATGAAAGGTTCGGAGCTATCTGTTAAACAATTGACAACAGTTAAAAGCAAATAGTTTTGATATGCACTCAGACAAGGAAGATTGCAGTGGGTTATCAACCTTAACAACCCAGATTGATTTCTTATTGTATAGAAACATTTTCTCTTAACAGCTCATCCTTTTTTTTCTTTCTCTACTCTTTTGATGGTGTGGGTTCTCCTCCCCTCCCCATCTTTCCCAGAAATGTAGTTTTTAATGCTGCTTTTATAGATTATGAGGTCATACTCTGATCTAATCTTCATGGTTGTAAAACTAAAATGACTACATGGAGTTGGGAGATCTGGTATATTCACAATGAAACGACCCAGAGATTTACACTGGTATGACTGAGGTTAGAACTGTCACCATAAAAACACAACCTAACACCCGGATCCTAAGCACATTGAGTTGGAAATAAGTCCTCTCCATTAGGGACTTAACTTCCAGCTGATGTTGCAATTCCAAAAATATTCTTCTGGGTGAAGCAAGTCATTCTACTGAGGTTCACTGGGACTTACTTGGGAGAAAACACCTTTCGGATAAAGTCTGAAACTCTGCTCAGTGGTGGTCGAAATGTTTTGAGCAGCAAAATTTCATAATGTATGGCTATTTAGAGCATGAGTAACCACAGTGGAGTTCAAAGATCTCTGCAGTCTTCAACTAAGCATCATAAGTCGGATTAGTCAACAAATGCTTTATTGTGAAAATATGAATATTATTCTTTGACAGGGGATTTCTCGCTTTCCCATTTCCTATTCGACAAAGCCTCTAGATGCCGTGGAATGTTTTGCTGGAGGGTCAGAGTTACTTCGTCTTATGTAGGAACTCAAGATCTTGTTTGTTTGTTCATTTGCTGGTTCATGTCAACCTGAAGCTAGGGAGATACATGCATGCATTCTAACCCTGTCTTTTCTTGCTCCCTCCCGCCCCATCTATTCTTTCTTGTCAACAACTGATTGGGACCTTGAATGACTACAAATTAGTTTAGCGATGGGGCAACTGTCAAAGATATCTTTGAATCAGGTTGAAGATGAACAAGGTTGACGGGAAACTTGAGAGTCTAATGAGTCCTTCAAATGGTTGATTTGCCACTCGGTGGACAACTAGGCAATAAGCAGTATGAAACATTGGAAATCAATACTTTACTATGGAATTTCATTAAGCCCCAATGTCTTTGGTTCATACTATTTTATATTTTGATGGATTATCCGAAGGAAATGATCCTCTTAGCTGTGCGCACCCATAAAAACTTTGCCTTGTACAGTGTTAAAAAAATCAATCAAGAGCAACTTTGGGAAGTTGCAGACTGAATCTTGTTTCTTTTCTTGTGTGTCTGTATGTGACGGATATTGGTCTATTTTGATGCATTACAAGAGTGAGAGGAATTAAGAAGCATATTGCACTAAAAGTGTCAGAGAAAGAAAGACATATCACTGAAGACTTATATCATAAGGTCTATGAGTTTCTTCATGAAGTTTTACGTTGTTGCTAAGTAGTGACATCTGCCGGCTAGGGACTGGGGAAAAACACAATGTATATAGGAGTATTTTGACATGGTGTGTACTTGTAACACCCTTCTTTTAATCTTATCAGTTTCTGGTGCTCATATACCCCCATCTTCCCTCCCATACCTATGGAAATTCATGAGGAATTTCATCTTTATGAATTTTGTTGCGAACCGAACGAATCCACACCTGGGGCACTGAATATCTTTCTGATTTTGCCTTTGTTCATACTAAATATTTTGTAATGTAGTGGTTTTCTCAAGAAGTACCAAACATATTTTAAAATATGTGTGTTTTACAATAGAATGTATTTAGTTGTGGACACTTTGGGGCAGAATGTTTGCAAATAAGTATTGTATGAGAAAATAATTTCAAGAATACACGTTTAAATATGCATTTCCACACACACACACACACACACACACACACACACACACTTGTAGATATAAGGTGAAAATGGAATGGAATGGAGACATGAATGAATGAATGCATCTGAAAATGTTATAGGTCAAAAACAAACCGATCTGTTCATTCCTACCAACACATTTTTGAAAGCTGTTGTGTTTGGCCTCCTTGGAGCCTGTCTTTGCTTTGAAAACTAGTGCAAGAAGATAGATGATAACTAAAAATACCTCATTTTGTGTTGTTACATTGAACATTTCAGTACAGACTTTACCACTGTTGTTTGAGAAATGATATACAGTGGCTGACAAACACTTTAATGTTTATATGCATGTGCTAAAGGCAGATGGGATCTGTTGCTTCTCCCATTCAGAGATTTAACTTGAGATCATCTAAAGGGAGAAAAGACTTTGGCTTATGTAGGTACAGATTAATAAACTTCTTTTTAAATGCTTATAAAGAAATAGAAATGGCTCAAGAAAATGGAGAGTGTCTGGGTTAAAAGGAAAGGCAGTGGGGGGAAAATAGAGGAATGCTCTTATTAATGGGAAATATTTGTAATATTGATACATTCTCTGAGTCTTAAGATTGCCTTCTTCTCTCCTAGAAACCAGTTTGCTTCTGCTCAGTTGCTCATCTTTCTCTTTTTCTCTTCCCACCCCTTGCCTTCATGTTTCAGGAGACACACAGAAGGGTCAAACAAATCGAACCACCAAGACGAAGGATGCCCATGTCTGTGGCAGATGCTGTGCCGAGTTCTTTGAACTATCGGATCTCCTGCAACACAAGAAGAACTGTACTAAAAATCAATTAGTTTTAATTGTGAATGAAAATCCTGTTTCTGCTTCTGAAGCCTTCCCTCCTAGCTCCCCTACTGATAATCCTGATGAGCAGAGGAATGACACAGTTAATAACGTGGATCAAGTAGACCGCAGCGACCTTTTGGAGCATAACAACAAACCTGACAAGGAAGAATCCATGGAAGTGGAGGCTTCCAGCAGTAGCAAGAGTATGAGTGGTAGTTCTCAGAATGTCAGCAATGGTATTGCAAGCAGTAACGGCTCCACAATGGGTACCTCAGCTGTAACAACCTCTCTACCTCAACCAGGGGATTTGACAACACTGGGCAACTTCTCCATGATAAATAGCAACGTCATCATTGAAAACCTGCAGAGCACGAAAGTGGCGGTCGCTCAGTTCTCCCAGGAAGCCCGGTGCAATGGTGCCTCAGCGAGCAAGCTGGCTGTCCCTGCCCTCATGGAGCAACTGTTGGCTTTGCAACAGCAACAAATCCACCAGTTGCAATTGATTGAACAAATTCGTCACCAAATATTATTGCTGGCTTCCCAGAATGCAGACCTGCCAGCATCTCCGAGCCCCTCTCAGAGTACATTACGAACATCTGCCAACCCTTTGTCCACATTAAGTTCCCATTTATCTCAGCAGCTGGCTGCAGCGGCTGGATTGGCACAAAGCCTAGCTAGCCAGTCTGCCAGCATCAGTGGCATGAAGCAACTACCCCCTATTCAGCTACCTCAGAGCAATCCTGGCAACACTATTATTCCATCCAGTAGTGGCTCACCTCCAAATATTAACCTGTCCGCAGCAGCAGTTGAAACACCGTCCTCCAACAAAGTGGCTACAAGCACTGGTGGCCCGCAGCTCAGCAATCCACCGGTGACCGCATCATCATCACCAGCTTTTGCAATAAGCAGTTTATTAAGCCCTGTATCAAACCCTCTTCTACCTCAACCCACTCCTAGCAACTCTGTGTTCCCTAATCCTTTGTCCAATGTTGGAACGCCTGCAGAGGACTTAAATTCACTGGCTGCTTTGGCCCAGCAGAGAAAACCTAAGCCACCCAACCTAACCACCTTTGAAGCAAAAAGTACTTCCGATGAAGCGTTCTTTAAGCATAAATGCAGGTTCTGTGCAAAAGTGTTTGGGAGCGACAGTGCCTTGCAGATCCATTTACGTTCTCACACTGGGGAGAGGCCATTCAAATGCAACATCTGTGGAAACCGGTTTTCCACCAAGGGGAATTTGAAAGTCCACTTCCAGCGTCATAAAGAAAAATACCCTCACATTCAAATGAACCCGTATCCAGTGCCGGAACATTTGGACAACATTCCCACAAGTACAGGTATTCCCTATGGAATGTCAATACCACCGGAAAAACCTGTAACAAGTTGGCTGGACAGCAAGCCAGTATTATCAACACTGACAACATCGGTTGGCCTACCACTTCCACCCACAATTCCAAGCTTGACTCCTTTTATCAAAACAGAGGAGCCTCACCCTATTCCCATCACTCATCCTTCATTAAGTCCCCCTTGTTCTGTCAAAAGTGACTCTGGCTCCATTGATCCTGTTGGGAAAAACTCAAACGGGCATCTAACTGAAGGGGAGGTGGGTGTTCTGCAATCCTCCAACAGCAAACCAGAAGAAAGCACTCAGACGTCCAGTGCCTCTGCTAGCCTGAACAGTTCTGCAACCTCACCAACAGCAGATTTGGGTCCCACCAATGTGGTCACATTCTCAAATCCACTGATGCCTCTCATGTCAGAGCAGTTTAAAGCCAAGTTTCCATTTGGAGGACTGCTGGATGCCACGCCAGGCTCTGAGACCTCCAAACTTCAGCAGCTAGTAGAAAACATTGACAAAAAGGCAACTGATCCTAATGAGTGTGTCATTTGCCACCGAATTCTTAGCTGCCAGAGTGCTTTGAAAATGCACTACCGCACCCATACTGGCGAAAGGCCATTTAAGTGCAAAATCTGTGGCCGCGCCTTCACAACAAAAGGAAATCTAAAGACCCATTACAGTGTCCACCGTGCCATGCCCCCATTGAGAGTGCAACATTCCTGCCCAATTTGCCAGAAAAAGTTCACCAATGCAGTTGTGCTACAGCAGCACATCAGAATGCACATGGGAGGCCAGATACCTAACACACCTGTGACAGAAAACTATCCTGAGTCAATGGAATCTGATACAGGGTCTTTTGATGAGAAGAACTTTGATGATCTGGATAATTTCTCTGATGAGAACATGGAAGACTGTCCTGACAGTAGCGTGCCAGATACGCCTAAATCTGTTGACGCATCTCAGGATAGTTTATCTTCTTCACCATTGCCACCAGAAATGTCAAGTATTGCTGCTTTAGAAAATCAGATGAAGATGATCAATGCAGGTCTTGCTGAACAGCTTCAAGCAAGTTTAAAGTCTGTGGAGAATGGTTCAGTGGAAGGGGATGTCATGACGAATGATTCGTCATCTGTTGGTGGTGATATAGAAAGCCAAAGTGCTGGAAGTCCTGCTATCTCAGAGTCTACCTCTTCCATGCAGGCCTTGTCCCCATCCAACAGCATGACCGATTACCACAAATCACCAAGCGCTGAAGAGAAACAACCCAGAACTTTATCAAGTGACTTTGCCAATGGTTGGCCCTTGGCCCTTTCCAACGGTGGCGCTTTGGACTTGACATCAAGCAACCCAGAGAAAATGATCAAGGAAGAGTCTTTGAGCATGCTATTTCCTTTCCGAGACAGAGGCAAACTTAAAAATACAGCATGCGACATATGTGGCAAAACGTTTGCTTGTCAGAGTGCCTTGGACATTCATTACAGAAGTCATACCAAAGAGAGACCATTTATTTGCACAGTCTGCAATCGTGGCTTTTCCACAAAGGGTAATTTGAAGCAGCATATGTTGACACATCAAATGCGAGATCTACCATCACAGCTATTTGAACCCAGTTCAAATCTTGGCCCCAATCAGAACTCTTTGTCGGCAATGCCTGCTAACTCGCTCCCATCTCTTATAAAGACTGAGGTCAATGGTTTTGTTCACAGCTCTCCTCAGGACAGCAAAGAGACATCTCCTATCTTGCTTCCTTCAGGGCCTTTGACACCTTCAGCTACATCACCAGTCTTGCTTCCATCTCTACCCAGGAGAACGCCGAAGCAGCACTACTGCAACACATGTGGGAAAACCTTTTCATCCTCTAGTGCTTTGCAAATCCACGAAAGAACACATACAGGAGAGAAGCCTTTTGCCTGCACTATATGTGGAAGAGCTTTCACCACAAAAGGCAACCTTAAGGTACATTTTTCTCCCTTTCTTTTAATTCTGTGTTTTGCTTCTGCCAGCCAAAGTGGAGTTGGTGAAATAGCTCGGTTTAGTCTTTCAATACTCTTTATCCCATATGTTGTCTGTTATATCAGGGTAGCATGCCATAGTTTTTTGTGTGTGTACACAAGAGTTCCCATGGAAAATGTGTATGGCATGCACCCATGTCCCCAGCTCTGGATATCCTGGTCTAATTGGAGTTTGATGATGCATATTTGTAGGTGTCCATTTCCATGATTTTTGCACTTTATATGTATATACCTTCCATACATGTGGAAGACATGTATGGAAAAAACAGAAAAGGCTAGTCTGTGTACCTAACAATAATGTTTGGTGCATCAATTGGAAGGCTGCCCTTAGGTTACTGATATCCGATCACATATATGAAGTGTACAGAATAAAGTGGCAAGAAGCTTTATTTCAGGGAGGAATGGTAAGACCAAGAAATAAGTAATTGTGTAAGTCACTAGGAAAGAAAGAAAGAAAGAAAGAAAGAAAGAAAGAAAGAATAATCACATTTAGTATATAGTATAGGATTGACCTGCTTTTTCTGGGATCTTTTATTCTGATTTTTTGGAAAATGTAGAGGGTTGGAATCTTAAAATGTGTTGCACCAGTTAGAAGTTAGATTTCTTCATTTAGCTGGGATGTTTTCTCTGGGCCCTGTACTCTCCTGGTTAGAGGAGATGAGCTGCACAGAATATCTAGATCACTATAGATCTACTTCTGCTAGAATTCTGCACAACTTATCTGTCTGTAAATCCCTTTGTACCCCTGCTTTAAACTATTGTCAGACTTTGATCTGCTGCAAATTGGATTTCAAATAGAAACATAATGCATAAAATTGTGCAGTACAGTACAGTTCAGGTTTCCTTGTGTGTGTGTGTGTGTGTGTGTGTGTGTGTGTGTGTGTGTGTGTGTGTAAGCAGTTGATTCCCTAATTAGCTATCCTTGGAAAGTATGCTAAATGTACAGATTGCTTAAGGAATCTGCTCTTATAGTGAAGTTCTTTTTTTCCTTACTGTAGAACACAGGTTTTGATCTGTGTTTAACTGGTTCTCTAGCTAGCATTTTTTGGTGGAAAAAGCAAACACTCTTAATTTGTCAACCAGTGCAGCACTTTTAAATGTTCTTTTATTATTTTAACTCCTGTAGAATAAGTATCCCTCTAGATATTTTTTGATGGTTTATGAGATAAATCATTATTTTCAGTCTTCTATTTTACATGCAAAACAAACCTCCTATTATCAGTGAAGGAATCTTTGAGCTTTTTCAGAAGGACACTTGTATGGCAACGGTTAATGGAAATAACTGCTGCAATTACAGTTTCAAGTGGGTCTTAATTTTTGGCTAAATAATATACAGCTGCTCTTAAACCCAACATTCATTATTATCCTACCCTCCAATATTTCACAGAAGAGAACCAGGGCTTGTGTGGCCAAGCAATGTTAGAGTTGTGGCCAAGATGGCAAGAGTTATAAACAAGAAAGCAGACATAGGCTAGGAGAAGCTGCAGCAATTTGGTTTTGCCTGGGCCTATTGGAAAGGGCAAGATTTTGCCCTCTCCTCTTCCCTTCCTGATTTGAGCGCAACCTATTTTTCACAGTTAGAACTCACTTTGCAGCACCTTAAGTAAGATGAGGAATGGATGTGAGGGGTTTGAAACAAGGAGAGAAAAAGTAGACATTTTAAGAACAGCAGAAAAAGCAGAGTATTGTGCCTGCCAAATTGGGGCAGTTGGAGGGCATATCTGTGTGTGTGTGTGTGTGTGTGTATGTGTCTTCAAGACACCTATCAACTTATGGCAACCCCATGAATTTCATAGGTTTTTCTTAGGCAACGGATACTTGGAGGTGGTCTACCAGTCCCTTCCTCTGAAATATAGCCTAAAGCATCTAATATGTGTTGGCTGACCCTTCTTAGCTTCCAAGATCAGACAGGATCTGGCACTTTTGGGTTGTGTAGGCCCCCTTTTACCCCCGTTTAATTCAAACTGCTTGAGATATTATAATAATAATAATAATAATAATAATAATAATAATAATAATAATAATAATAATAATAATAATGTTTATTTATATTTCCCGCCTCTCCCAAGGATCAAGGTGGGATTACATCAATAAAATAATGAAATAATACAAATACAATTGATAAAACTAATACTGAATTTACCACATTCCTATTAGTTCTCTAAAAAACAGTTCGTCAGTAGCCAGTAATCATAGTCAAGAGTGGAACATAATCATAAGCTTTTATATGGAGTCCGATGGATAGGTCCTCCGGAAGAGATTCTTTTTGAGTGCCTTCTTAAAGGCCTCTAAGGTATTGATAATAATAATAATGATGATGATGATAATAATAATAGGATTTATTTATATGCCACCCAATCACTGGGAATCCAAGCGGCTTACAATAGAGGGGATAATAGACGGTTCCCTGCCCTCAAGTTTACAATCTAAAAAGACATGACATATTGATGAGACGGATCTCTTCCAGTAGGTTATTCCATAATTTTGGAAGCGCAGCTGTAAACGTCTTATGGGAAGTTGTCATTAACCTTGTATTATGATGTTCCAATAAGTACTTCCCTGATGTTCTGAGAGTGTGGGGCGGATTGTGTAGGGAGAGGCATTCCCACAAGTAACTCGGGCCCGAGCCATGTAGGGCTTTAAAGGTGATAACCAACACCTTGTATTGCACCCAGAAGCCAATTGGCAGCCAATGAAGAGATTTTAACACTGGTGTTATATGGTCAAACCTAGATGTGCCAGTGACCAATCTGGCTGCCACATTTTGGATTAATTGAAGTTTCCGAGCTTGGTAAAAGGGTAGCCTCAAGTAGAGCGCATTACAGAAGTCTAAACAAGAGATTACCAGTGCAAGTACCACTGCTTCAATGTCCTTTCGGTCCAGGTAGGGACGCAGTTGGCGCATCAACCGAAGCTGATACCAAGCACTCCTGGCCGTCGCATCTATTTGAGATGGCAATATCTGATTACCTGTGAGTTCATAGGTGAACCATTTTTGTCTATTACTGATTGGAATTAGGAAGTGTTCGTATTCCTAGCCTTGACATAGGAACGAGCAATGTTTTATATTGTTAAAGGTGAGAGCACGTTGTTCTCCAGGCTTGGATAGATATGAAGCTGCCAAACCACAGGGCCATCAGAAAAGTGTAAGCTGTACAATCCATTTGTGCTTGTGTGAAATCCAAAAAAGCAGCATCACTTCAAAGGAATGTGCTATTTCTATTTTGAACAACTTGTTGGTGTATGTGAGGACCCTTGCTGGGCTAGTAAAGCTGATTTTTTTTATTATAGATTACTTTAGAGCTAGTTTTTATTTATGATATGTATATCCCATTTACTTACTTGATAGAATTCAAAGCTATATGGATGGGGGCCCATCCAGATAGAAACAAGAGCTGGAAAGCCTTAGGCGGGTTACAAACGGCCCTCAAGGGGCCGTTTTCCCGCCGCCGCCATTTGCTGCGTAGGGAAGCCCCAGCTGCCA
This sequence comes from Sceloporus undulatus, assembly GCF_019175285.1. Classification (NCBI taxonomy): domain Eukaryota; kingdom Metazoa; phylum Chordata; class Lepidosauria; order Squamata; family Phrynosomatidae; genus Sceloporus; species Sceloporus undulatus. The sequence continues at coordinate 15,079,510 of NC_056529.1, read as the reverse complement.
GACCGCGAGGCTTCCCTGCGCAGCAAAAAAGGAGCAGCGAAATGCCGCTCCTTTTTGGAACGCGGAAGTGGCGCCGCGAGAGGTGGAGTGCGCCCTCGCGACGTCACTTCCGCCGCGACACGTCTGGACGCACAGCGTCCAATACGTCAAAATGGCGGCGCCCATGTGGATGGGCGCCGCGAAAAAGTACGCGCTCCACACGTACTGGGAGGAAGGGCCGTCAGGAAGGTAAGAACCTTCCTAACCCTAATACGGCCCTTCCTAACCCTAGTACGCGCGGAGCGCGTACTTTATGGCGGTTTGTAACCCGCCTTTGTTTTAGCATGCGTCCCCTTATTTTAGGTTTACTAGGGTTTAAAGTTGGTGTAAGAGAAGAAGTCATGTATCAGTCATGCACCAGAGAACAGTTCATATACAAGTGCAGTTTTTTCTGTGTAAGGCTGCTAGGCAATGTACAATGAATGGGGCTGAAGGTTGGGGTGAATATAGCAAGAAGCAAAAGAAGGTGAGCCTACACCTTCCCTTTCTCTTGGCTTCTCCTTTCTTTCTCTGCTTCTCCTTTGTGGGTATCCATTTGCCTCTTCATCTAGTGGGCTGCTAAGAAAGAGCAACCCAAGATTGCTGTTGTAGAAGTCTGAAATGACTGCTTGCCCAGGATATTTGAAGTTATGTGATAGGCTAAGGGCCTCATGCAACCCTGGGTCCATGTGTTTCCCATCCTTGCCTTTGCATTTTGCAAGCTGCCCATTGAGCATCCCTGCCTTTGATCCATGGTTCTCTACCTTATGGTCTTCTCAGTGTTTTGGACTGCAGTTCTTAGAATCTCTGTTCATTGACCCTACTGGCTGGGACTTCTATGCCCTAAAGACCAAAACATCTGGAATACCACATGCTGAGAACTGTTACTGTAGATAACAAGATAATAGTGTAATGGTGATGCAGTTCTTAAGATATCCTTGATTGACATAAAAGCAGTGGATGTCCCTGCTAACCAGTGTCTCTTTCAGGTTCACATGGGGACTCATATGTGGAACAGCACACCTGCCAGGCGAGGCAGACGGCTTTCTGTGGATGGTCCTATGACTTTTCTTGGAAGCAATCCTGTAAAATTTCCAGACATGTTTCCAAAGGATTTGGCTGTGAGGTCAGGAAATGGAGACCCATCTAGCTTCTGGAATCAGTATGCAGCTGCGTTCTCCAATGGCTTGGCAATGAAGACAAATGAGATCTCCGTCATTCAAAATGGTGGCATCCCTCCAATTCCTGGAAGCATGGGCAATGGCAGCAGTTCTCCTATTAGCGGCCTGACAGGCAGCATGGAGAAGCTCCAGAATTCAGAACCTAATGCACCTCTAGCTGGTCTGGAGAAAATGGCAAGCAATGAAAATGGGACTCATTTCCGTTTCACACGCTTTGTGGAAGACGGCAAAGAGATTGTAACAAATTAGGACAAATGTTACGAACATTCCTGCAGATATTGCAACCTAAGGTTGTGTGGTGTTTTGTTTTGTTGGGATTTTTTTTTTAGTTTTTGGCAAATTGACAAAACAACAACATTAAAAAGACATTATTTTGTACCCTGTTTGACACCTAGAGTTCTAAAACAGCTTATTTATTAGTGATATAACCTCTTTCCCCCCTTTTCTTTTTTGTTTTGCAAACACATGCAAGCATTAACTTTGGTCTTCTGTACTTTGGACTAAATACTAATTGACTAGAGTGCTGTAACATTTATGGCAACGCGAGTCTGTTTGGTTAGTTGGTCTCCTTCTGGCATTTAACTTATTTTCTATATCCAGTTTAACATAAACTTTGGGTGGTGATACAATACCTCCATAATTTCTCTCTCTCTCCTTTTTTCTCTCTTTCTCTTATAACAAAAGTCTGTATATGTGTATACTTCAATCCCAAGGAAAAAAATTATTGGCAAATATCTTGTTTAATTCCCCAAACAGATTTGCGCAGAAGATTGGAAATGGACCATATAAAATTGAACCATATGCATCCTTCACAACAGACTCCGTTGTTCTTTTTTTACTGTTTTGTTCCGTTTTCATTTCTATTCTAAAAATTTAAATGGCTTTAATTTGAGTGGGGAGGTAGATTTTAACTTTCTCATCTCTCCTTTTGGAATTGTCCTTTGTATTGTGCTTTTTACTGGAGTCGTCTTAGATGTTAATAAGTTTCTGTACAGTAAATAAGCACGCGGATGAATAGAGGAGATCCAAAAGTGTTGTTCCAGTAGTTTGAAAACCCTTTGCCTTGTAGGTATATTCACTATAAAAAAAAAGTGCTGGACTTTGTGCTGCTATAAAAGGCATCTTGAACAAACTTCCATGGACAAATTTAGATGCTCTTGTACATATGACGAGAAATACTGAGTTCATTAAAATGTACATATGTTCCCAATGAGCTCAAACCAACTTCTTGACCAAGATCAAGTACAGCGTTTGTTTATTTTGTATTAGGTATGAGCGGGGAAAAGAACACTTTGGACTGTTATATGCACTTTCTTGGAAAGCTGAAAGGAAATAGGTTGAGTTTCTTTTAACGTTTAATACTTACTAACAGCAGAGATACTGTAATTTTACGCGAGTAATCAAATACATTTTTTTTTCAACAGACAAAATTGGATTTGTGTGTGTGTGTGTGCTTCAGGAAATGGGTTGGAGAAATGGGGCAGTTGGTTCCCACCTGAAGGCAGCTACTGAATTTGTTCTGCCCCTCCCTTGATTCATATATTTATTTGGGAAGCTGGCTTCCAAGACGCATGAACTGAAGGGTGTGAGCCAAAGGACAAGAGCTCAAGGGGTCTCAGCTGGAGGATCACTGCCTCTGAGGAGTGAATAACAGAAGTGGAATTCATCATTGCTGCCTAGGCATTCTAGCTTTATACTTTGCTAGTAGCTCATATCTAGAAGCAAGCAGCCAGCAAAGAGAAAGAGTCAGAATTAGATTTAGACTAGAATGTCGTTGACAGTGGTCTTTGGGTTGGATGTTCCAGTTAAGAAGATGAGGATGCTATGGATGAAGCCCAAGTTCTATTGTCACTCCTGACTAGAGCAGAAGACCCATTAATCAATTGGATTTACTTATTAAGTTGATTTACCCCTCAGCACTTCATACATTGGTTTACTCAAATTAGGATTAACCAACAGTTGTGAAAATGCACAGATGTGCATAGAAGGATAGGGCAGAGTGGCCTTCTCCAATCTGGTCTCCTTCAAACATTTTGGACTACAACTCCCATCAAACCTAGACAGCATGGGTGATATGGATATGGATAATAGGAGTTGTAGTCCAAAAATGTCTGAAAGCTACCGAGAGTGTGAAAGCTGTTCCAGAGCAATGGTCTTCAACAGATGCGTCAGAGCCCACAGTTGGGTGGCACCTGCATACTTTGGTACAATGTGCCAATGGCATTACTGCCATTTTCATTGTTGTTGTTGTTGTTGTCATTGTTTGTTTCTTCTTTTTTTAAAAAAACAACACCACACAGTTTCTAGATGTAAAAGAGAATATAAACTAAATCTAATTGTTGTTCATCAATTTAATTGATAAGAATTTTTTTCAAAGTCCATATTTATGTAAGTACCATTGATTCAATGGATTTACTAATTGGGACTAACTGGGTTTAGTCAAGGTGTTATCGCCATGTATAATGAGGTAACAACCCAAGAGAAGAAAATGTGGTCTCTTTGTTTGATTTTCGAGGACTTTAAAAAAAATATCCAGAAGGAAAAGATGAACTTTTGGGGAAAGACTAAAACTATTTTCTCTTTTTTCAGCAAATGAAATGCTTTTAAAGATAATGAATTCCTTAATATATGGTATGAAAAAGTTTGGTGCAAGACAGTCTGCATAATTAAAGAACCATCATTCTTATGTGCCTTTTAAACATATACTATCCCCCTTCTCAAATTGAGAGCATCTTATCAGCGGAGCAGATAGGGAATTCAGTTCTGAGTACTGGATGTGAATTGCTGCTTACTGTCTTGTAGTGATCATTGATCTGGTCTGGAAATACTAGAAGCTGCTACTGTACAACTGTTGTCTGCTGGCTTGCTGGGGATAATGGAAGTTGTTGTCATGGCTACTAGCAGGGTAAATTTTGTGTAAATTTTTTGCCCTCAATGCGGCAGGTTTTCTTGACATTTCTAGACACTCAGCTGAGAAAACTGGCAACCATGGTGAGTTCTTTTTTCTCAGCTGGAGACTCCTGTGAAACATTCATTTCCACCCAAAATTTGCAGATTGTGCAAAGTGTTGTTTTTGCACAAAATCTGTTTTTTGGCACTTTTTTTTTTTTTGCAAAATAAAAACTCCCAAATATCTGAGGCTGTCTGAGTTGGTACATCAGTTGCAGAAAGATGCAATTGTGGGTCATGTCCTGTTGTGAGTATCCCAAAGGTAACTGAATTGGCTACTGTGGGAACAGAATATGGGACTAGATAGGTCTTTGGTCTAAAGTCCAACACACCTCACTAGGTGAGATAAGGCTGCTGCTCAACAAGTGCATGTGCATAAGTCCTTTTGGACTCAGTAGGACTTGCTTCTGAGCCGACATGGTTAAGATTTCAGGAGATATGTTGTTAAAGGGAAGATCTGCTAAGTAATGTGGGATTCTTTTGCTTCTATCTTAAGAGTTGGAGATGCCAAATGTTCTTTATTTCTTGGTTGATGTCCCATGCTCCTTAATGCAGTTTTTGTATGAAGTTGTATGCACTCATCAGAGTCTCAGCCAAGATGTGCACGTCGATGTGAGGTTTTTTGTTTTTTTAATGCAATGCTCTAGTTCCAACATTTTTTGTTAGGGTTGTTTTGAAAGCTGGATGTAGGGGAGAATTATTAGAGAAGGTTGAGGCTTCAGAGTCTTTGCTGCTGATTGTGAATGTTTCATTTTGCATCTGTACTATTGGGGGGGGGGATAACATGGCGATGCCACAAAAAAAAATGAGCAAAAAACCTGGCAGATAAATATTTAGGTATTAAATGTCATAAATGTCAAGCAATATAAGTAATATATATGTCATAAATGTCAAGTAATATAAGTTTTTCCCATGTAACTGATACTGAGTGGATCTACAGTACAGCAGTTTTAGGTAACTTTGGCCCAGGACAGACCACCCTAAAGGGGCATCCTGTTTCCCTCCGGAGGGACGCTGCAACAGCCAAATGATGCGGCATCTCTCTGGAGTAAAAAGAACCCGTTTTTAGCTGCTCCCGGGTTACGTCACAAGTGCGCCATTGGCTGATGTGCTGAGGCCGTGCATCCCTTATGTCAAGATGGCAGTGCCTGTGTGGATGGGACACTGCCATCAGGCTGCCGCCACTACATACTAGGGCTCTGGACCGTGCGGTTGCTGCATGTTCTGGAACCCTAGTATTGCCGCTGCCACGCCCCTTTCGGCCCGTCTGTCTCAGGCCTTTACCATGGCACTATGCAATGGATTTTGGGGATTTGTACTTTGGTGAAGTGGCTGGAATTTTACCACTGTAATGCAAGGAAGCAAACTAGAGCTCTCTGCCAATAAATGTAAAATGCTTCACCAAACTACAAATCCTAGGTTTGTGGATCATGCCTTAGGATGGAGCCATGGTGGTTAAAGTGGTATCAGGCAGCTGTAACTATATAGTACAAATACACTTGGCATCCCTCCTCTGTCCATATTATGAGCTGCAAGGGACAATAGTAGCAGAGTCAGACATGGTGCTGTGTGATGATGGACGTTTGGTGTGTGTTTCTTAGTGCATCTTGTAGCAAAGTTGCCATTTATGAATCACCCAAAAAGAGGACACAACACCTGATTGAGCCTTGGTTTGAAGCTCTTGTCCATGGCTATTGCCCAGTTTGTCATCTTAATCTGCTACATAGATACATGGCCATCTTCTATAAGGCAAATATCATATTCTTCTTCTCCATCTGTTTTCAGTCTAGCTCTGTGTCACAGGAAGTTGTTTTCTGATTTATTCTTCTCTGAGAACCAGACAAGTGTAGCAATGAGAGTGTTGGATTGAGACTTGGAAGATCTGAGTTCTAATCCAGGGGTTTCATTTGGGTTAAAATTTGCTAGATGATCTGGGACAGGCTTCTCCCTTCCTGTCTTTCTCAGCCTGTTCTACCACATAAAGGTGTGCTAAAGATAAAAACAGGGAGGAGGAGAGCCATAGACACTGCTGCTAATTGGAAGGAAAGCAGGGTATATAAATATCACTGATAAAGAAATGAATGTGGCACAATGCTTGTAATGCATTAGGAAAAACAGTAGCCATGGGAAGCCATAACAGCCTGAGCGTAGGGTCTAAAGAGGAGCAATTTACCTTTCTTTGCTTGGAGGAGAGAAGATTGAGAGTCAGCATGGTTGTTGCTGTGTGCCTTGAAGCATTTGCTGGCATGATGGCGAAATGATCACAGGGTCTTCTTGGCAAGATGCATCCAGTGGGAGTTTGCCTTTGCCTTTTTCTGAGGCTGAGAGAATGTGACTTATATAGTCCTCAGCTCCTGGTATTCACTGGCAGTAGGCCCTGTTCACCCCAGTTTTTCCTCCTAAACTCAACCCCAAATACTCCATTTTTTCAAAGACTTTTACGTATACTTCACCCCCTACACTAGTCTACTTCCCCTGGTTATTGCAAAGGAGCTGACTAGCATTGCTGAAGTAAGATTCAGTTGTCAGTCTAATAATGGACCAAGGACTGAGAACAATCTTGTCCTTTCTCTCAAGCAGCAAAATATTTTGGGAACAACCCTGACATTAACTTGACATCCATTTTGGTCCTGGCTGGCAATGGTTCTCTGGGGTCTGGGACAGAAATATTTCTTGTCACCTATTCCTGAAGATGCCAGGAACAGAAGCCAGGATGTTTTGTACTTGGGATATGATAAATAGCACTGTGAAACATCCCCATTTTTGGATGACAATATGGTACAGTGGCTTTGTTATGCAGTAATTTGATGAAAACCTACAGAGAACCATTTCAGCTCCTGTTGCTGACTGTCTGCTTTCCAAATACACACACCAAATACAGTATTAATGTTAATATTGTTCAGCAGGTGGTTAGAAATGTTCTCGCTGTGTTTATGTATGTGTATGTCTATGTATGTATAAAATGAGAGAGAGAGAGAACACCACCATGGTCCAATGTTCACCATGGTGAACATTGGACTATTACTCTGGTGACTAGGGTTCAAATCCCTACTCAGACATTGAAATCCACTTTGGTCACACTTTCTCAGCTTCAGAAGAAAGCTAAAGCTTTCTGAATACTTCTTGCTAAGAAAACCTCATGATAGGGTGGTCATAAGTTGGAAATGACTTGAAGGCACACACCAACAAATATATCCATTTGGCATCCAGTCATTTACAGTTGGCCTTCTGTATCCCTACATTCTGCATCCATTAATTCAACCAGCCATGGCTTTGAAATATTTTTTTAGAAAAACCCCAAAGCAAACTTCGATTTTGCCATTTTATATAAAGGAAACCATTTTACTATGTCATGTATATAATGGGACAAACAGCCACATATTTTGATATCTGCAGGGGGTCCTGGAACCAAACCTTAGTGGATACCAAGAGCCCATTGTACTTTTTATCTTTTAAAAATGTCTGCATGCATTGTTCAACATTTTACTATACCTGTGAAAGTGTGAAGTGAAATGTGAAGGGTCGGATATTTTAACAGGTGTTAATGGTGCTGAAGAGTTCTTGGCTCTCCGATTTGCAAATCTGGCTGTTAAAGACTGTCAACTGAGCCAACTAAGAGAAAACACTTGTCACAGAAAGGATTTAAAAAAAACAACACTTGGGATAAATTCTCCGACTGTCATGGTTTGGCAATAGTGTGTTTGGGATTGTCTTCCATGCTAAAGTGTGTGTGTGTGTTTAGTTTTAAAGCTCCTGGTATGGAAACAATTACTGGATACTGAAAATGGAATGGAAAACAGAACATCTTTTTTTAAAACCTCCTATGAAAATCTGGATTGAATTGTCTTTTCCACAATTATGAATCAGATTACCAGCTGATTAGAATCAAAATGCTTTCCTCCCAATAACTAAAGATTTGCACTAACAGGTTCTGATACATCCTGCAGACACACCTGCTAAGATGCTTCCAGTTCCAAAATTGGTATTAAAATTGATTGATATAAGGCTTCCTCGGGATGTGTTGCAGCTTCCATCATCCCCAGTCAACACAGTAAGGATCTTATCCCATTAACAAATAAGACGTCTTACCTCTTCCATCTTGAATTCAGGATCCAGGATGCCCCCACATATTATCATACCTAAATTGCCACCTATCTAGTCGGGATGCCATCGTCCGGATGAATTCTGGGTCGAAGCCTCACTGAGCTGGCCAATTTTTGAAGTCAGAAGCTCCCCCGACTTCGAAAAAGTGCTGGCTGAGTGAGGCTTTGACCTGAGTTGCATCCAGGTGGTGGCATCCCCTCTAGATAGATGGCAATATAGGTATGAATACTTCCAGGGGCATCCTGGATCCTGAATTCAAGGCAGAAAAGGTAAACTGGTTTATTTTTTAATGGGATAAGCTCGTAATTGTCTGACTGGTTGTCTGACTCCTTTGGAAAGGCAAACTGTTCCCATAGACCTACACCTGTGGGCTTGTCTACATAGACAATTCCCCAAATTCCCCCCCCACACACACACACACACACTGTTGTCAAAGAACTCACTGTGTCCTGTTTATATGCTGCAGGGCCAAAACCTAGAATTGGGTCTGGATTGTCTTTATGACACCTAAGTCTGAATCTGTTCTTCCTCTGCCTAACCAGCATTTAAATAACTCATCTTTTGCTATGGGTTTTCAGCTTTCTTTGCAGCGACAATGGTGGCTGCCTTCACCCGCAGTCCCTGCAAGTCACCTGGTGCTGGCACTGAGGGCACAAGTCACTCTGAATTCAGAACAAGGTGCCCAGCATTGATAACATGGCTGGGCATCTCATTCTGATCTCAGCAGTGATGCCAGGCAATGAACAGGGACCACATGGGAAGGAAGATGCTTGTTGGTCGATTATCAGATCCAAAATTCTGCAGCAAAAGAGAGCAGATAGGGGAATTCAGAGGAAATTTGGGACCAGAATACTCCAGGGAGTATTCTGCCAAGTGAAGACAAGCCCTGTGACTGTCTCAGGGAATCCATTTCTAGAAGAGGGTATTTAGTGGACCAAATATGAGTTTAGTTTTGCCTTTCTTTCCCATGTAGTTTGGCTCAATTTTTCTGAGTTATCAGAAGGTCTTTGATCTGCAGCTCTCCTTTGGGACTGTGCCTTCTTCCTTCCTTCCTTCCTTCCTTCCTTCCTTCCTTCCTTCCTTCCTTCCTTC
>NC_056529.1:15000379-15070156 GCF_019175285.1 Sceloporus undulatus | reverse complement strand
TCTCACCTCTCTCTCTCTCTCTGGCTGATCTGCACAATCTTGATGTAATGCAAGCATGAAGGACTGTGTCTATTCATCTTTTATAAGAATTGTCTCAAATTCATCAAAAATCTTCATATTTAGAATGGAATGGATATGACTGATATATTTATGTATTTTAAATGAACATAACAAAGCAAAGCTCTCCTCATCCAGCCTAGGGCTCTGAGTGCTTTGGGTCTGGCTTGGATCCTCTGTATTTTCAATCATATTATAGCTAAATTTAGGTTTCTTCTTTTTACCGAGAGGCTTGGTCTTTGACACGTGGGTACAATGAATAGCTGTACCTTTTGAATCTGGCCAGTAAGAATGGGGGAAAATTTTATGCCAGGTGATTTTCTGACAAATGTATCACCATTCAAAAATCACATCACTAGGATGGGAAGGACCTGAAGCTTTAAAATGAGCATGTAGGATAAAGGTGATGATGATGATCATCATCTTCTTCATCAACCTAATTTTCTCCAAAGTTGGGACTAAAGGCAATTTATAATTTAAAACAAAAGCAATAAAGCTAAATATGAGACATGGAAATGGACCTAAAAGGAGCATTGGACTATGGCTCTGGAGACCAGGATTCAAATTTCCACCTGACCATGGAAATCCACTAGGTGACTATGGGTTAGTCATATACTCTCAGCCTCAGAATACCCTGTGATAGGTTCACTTTAGGGTCAACATAAGTTTGAAACAACTTTGAAGGCACTCAACCACAAAAATGGAATTAAACTATTCACAATATTTAAACAATTTAAAATGTACACTTAAAAGGCTTGAAAAGAAATTAAAACAGTTCAGTTTGAAATGATATGTTGTTGCTGTTGTTGTTGTTATGTGCCTTCAAGTTGTTTTTTACTTGTGGTGCTCCTAAAGCAAACCTAAACAAAGGCTAGATGGCCATCTCTTGGGGATGCTTTAATTGTGAGTTCCTGCATGGCAGGGAATTGGACTGGATGGCCCTTAAGGTCTCTTAAAAGTCTATGATTCTATGATTCCATCATAGGATTTTCTGGGCTAGTTTAATCAGAAGGGGTTTGCCATTGCGTTCCTCTGAGGCTGAGAGAGTGTGACCTGCCTCAGGTCGACCAGTTGGTTTTTGAGTCAAGGAGGGAATCGAACCTTGATGTCCAGAGTTATAGTCCAACACTCAAACTACTACACCATGCAATATAGCACACTCTTAATTCTATGTCTGCTCTTAGAAGAACAGCAAGGAGGCAGCCATTCTGGCTTCTCTGGGAAGGGAGTTCCAGAGTCTAGGGGCAGCCACCAAAAAGGCTCTGGCTCAAATATTCACTGATTGTATCAGTGAAGGTGGTGAGGATTTTGGGGTCCAGGCAAGCTCATATGGGAAGATACAGTCTGCCAGCCAGATAGTGTGTGCTGAGCCAAGGAATTTCAGATCAGAACCAAGTTCCCAAGTCCTTTTCATTCTGGTAAATTGCAGAGGTGTTTAACTGTAGCAGATTTGAAGAATAAGTCCTCCCCCGGCCTCCTTGTTTAAAGTCTATGCATGGCTTGCCTGAAAAGAAATGTAATTGTTCCTGGATCAAAAGGGTGCCAGTTTTTCAAAAGGCCACTGCAGTGATCTCTGCATGTTTCTTTAACAGCCCATAATGTGCAGCCAATAGCAAGCACTAAGGATTTTCTTCATACTGCAGAAATCAAGGGTGGGCAAAAAGGCTGTGCATAAAGATGCAAGCTTGATTGGTGATCTTTTATACTTTACACTCATAAAGTATTATGATTCCACTTTAACTGCTATGGCTGTATCCTGTGTAATCCCGAGATTTATAGTTTACTAGGGTGCTAGAGGTCTCTGGCTGAGAATTCTCAATGCCCCTCTCTAAACTATGAATCCTGGAGTGCCATAGACTGTCGCCATGGCAGTTAAAGTGGAATCATAGTGCTACAATTGTGCAGAATGGGTGTCAGGTCCTTCTTCTACCTTCGCCTTCTGTTAAGCTTGGAATCAACTCAGCTGCAGACAAAGTGAAAAATTCCAAAGCACTGGAAGCTCTGTTTAGTTTGAACGTGAGAAAAAGATTTGCTTATATAAATAACTTCTCTCACTACACACTCATGGCTCTGAGGCGTCATCCGTCTCTGTGCTAAACGTTCTGGGCTGCAGAAATCATCAAACTAGACTCCACATTAACTGTCACCGCTCAGTGCTATGGCATTCTGGGATTTGTAGTTTTGTGAGCTATCTAGCCTTCTCTGTCTGGTGACACAACAAACAACAAATTCCAGGAATTCATAGGATGTTGCTGTGGCAGTTAAAGTGGTATCAGACTGGATTATTTCTGCTATGCAGTTGCAGCACTCATTTTCATTCAGCCAGCACTGGAGCTTTTGAAAGGAAAGGACCAGAGTTAAAAGTAAAGAGTCGCCAATAGTTATCTAGGCACATCATGGGTGGGCAGAAATTTCTTTACTGGTATAATTAGTAAATGGCTTCTAATTACTTTTGAAAGTTTCTTCTTAAAGACATTTTTAAAGAGGTATTTTTGACAAAAATTAGTCATGGTTTATGCTATTCTTTTATCAATCCTAAGGTTCCTCCCTCCCAAGCAATTAAAAGTTAATGATGATTGCAATTAGCTGTAGAATGAATTACTTTTTAAAATATTGTAATATTGTAATAAGAATGAATTACTTTTTGTGTGCTATAATTAGTGACAGGACCAAAGTGAAGTCCCTGCTTAAGTGAGAAGGTAAGTTAAATACAATGCAGTTTCTTTTAAGAAGTAACTTTCCAAGCTCTGGAAATGATAGCAATGCCTGGAGCATTCAACTCTTCTGCCAGATTCCCCTTTTCATGGAGACCAAGGGTTCCAATTTTGAGCCAGTTTTGCAATTTGAGTGTTGCACTTGCACTCCAAGGTACCAGGGTTCAAATTCCTCTCAGCCATGGAAACCCAGCAGGTCACACTGTCTCAGCCTCAGAGGAAGGCAAAAGCAAACCTCTTGCTATGTCTTTTATATGATATGCACAGATCTGGATTCTGTCGGCAGTCTAAACTTAAACTGAACAATAGTTGAATGATGAAGTGGTAAAGCTTATTGATTCATTTAGTATACCATAGTTCCAGGCCATGTACACACATCATATGTGTGTGTGTTTGTGTGTGTTATAAATATAGGAATGTGTGTGTGTATACATGCATGTATACACTTTCAGGTTTTTAAAAATTCCTTCTAACCCTGTGAGGCAGATTAAGCCAAGATACAGCAGACCAGATCACCGTATTGGTATGCCCAGACCAGCAACGGTGATCACTGGTTTGCTCCTACAGTAATTCTGTGCAGCTCATGTGTTCCAATGCATTTCTTTTTTTGAAAAAGAAACAATCTTGCCCTTATTAAAATTCTTGGAAGTGCAGGCACAGGATGCCAGCTGAGCTTAAACAAAGAGCCTGCAGCTTCACATGGGGCTGTTGAGATCAGGTGCCACTGCTGAGAAACATCTGTGAGAAGGGCAAAAAACAAAACACAGAGACACACACAAAACAAGAAGAATGTAGAAGGTCATGAAATAACTGCAGGCTCTGTTGTGCATTGGCTCATGCTTTTGATACCTGTACATATCATGTTCTGATCTGAATTTGTCCCCCCCCCCCCCGGATTGTTTTCAGCACAGTGGAAGGTTTCATGAGCAGCTGATGGGGTAGAAGCCAGTTGGATGTAAGCTAGATCTACCATGGATTGGAATCATTTGAAGACTGTCAAATTCTGGTTTGTACTTTGGCCAGAAATGTGCTTGGAAGTGTCTTCTTTCCATAGAATCCAATTTTTGAGTGTTGACTTCTTGCACAATCTCCAAATCTGGGGGTTCCACTTTCAGAATCCTTTTAGATTTTAATTGGTTTCCAGATCAAGACATTGCCTTTGACTTAACCTCCCTCCCAGGGATGTTGTTCTTAGGGGAAAACGGGAAGGTAGGAGGATCGTTTATGCTTCCCTGAACATATTGGGAAACTTAAAATGAAGTAACCATGTGCCAGAGAACCAGCCTAGAATAATGGTTTGACTGTTGGACTATAACTCTGGAGACCAGGGTTCAATTTCCCACTCAGTTATGAAACCTACTGGGTGATTTGGACAGGTCACTTGCTCTCAGGCTCAGGGGAAGGCAATGGCAAACCTCCTCTGAACAAATCTTGCCAAGAAAACCCCGTGAAAAGTTTGCTTTAGGGTTGCCATAAATTGGAAAGGACTTAAAAGCACACAACAACGATGGCGATGGTGATGGTGATGGTGATGGTGATGGTGATGATGATGATGATGATGATGATGCAATTGTTTTAGTTGTATCTGTTTTAGCTATTGTAAGACTCCTTGAGTCCCAAACTGGGGGGGAAAGTAGGAAACAGTCAGCCCTCCATATCCACAGATGCCTTATTCATGGATTGAAAAGATAGATAGATAGATAGATAGATAGATAGGTATATATAGAAAGAGAGAGAGAGAGCATTATTTTTTAAGGGACACTATTTCATTATGCCATTGTATTTAATGGGACTTGAGCATCCATGGATTTTGGTATCGAGGGGGTCCTGGAGCCAAATCCCAGTGAATGTTAAGGGTCTATGTATAAATAATGAGGAGAGAAAGAGAAAGTGGACATGGAAAAGATAGGAATAGAAGGAGGAGGTAGTGGTAGTGTGGAAGATTGAATACGGAACATGCATGCACATCTAAAACAGAACCGAAGCTTCTAGACCTTATGATCCCAAAATTTCACTTCTCTTGTTTGTTCTGTGTGAAAATTCTGTTTGGTGTTTTCTTTAAAGAAGGGAGAGGTAGAATTCTTCCTGTCTCCAAACCAGGACAGAGGGTTTTGCCCTTTGAGAAAGCATGCCAGAATTTCACCCACAGCGTGGGGACCAAGCACTATTCCTGGGTGACCTATGCACAACAATGGGCTCTGCTCTCTCTGTTGGGTTTGTCAAAGCAGTAATTAACCCAACCTTCTCTCCCTGGAGCTGTACATATTCGTGCTGGCACCATCAATAAAAGCCAGAGCGCAAAGAAGAAAGCAAACAAAACAGGCCATGGAGCCTTCGAAGGCATTTAAACAGAGGGATAAATCAATCAGCATTTGTCAAATGGATAAAATAAAGGCAGAAAGCATTGGCCAGAGCAGGGGGGGAAGGTCCTGTTACCTGAAAGCTTTTAAAAGCAACTGGGCTGCAGAATAAAACAGTTGCTGGCATCAAGGGATATGATGGGAGGTGGGTTTCCCCTCCCCTTTTATGTATGGGGAGTTACCTTGTTGTTTAATAGTTTTATCAGTAATGCACAGAAACTTTCTTGACTTTATACCACTTTTTGGGGTAATCTATCTGTAGTGTTATCAATGAGAGTTAAATGGAACCTCCATATTCAGAAGCAGTCTGCTTCTAAGTACAATGTGCTTGAATAAACAGGAGAAAGCTTGAGTGTTCTGCTTCTAAGGGTCCTTGATGGAGGGAGCTGCTGAGCCATTTGGGGGGAAATGAATGCTGGATCTGATTAAATTTGATACTGTCTACTACGATGGTCTTTTGGTTCTTATTTCAATGCCCTATTAAAAAAAACATTTCTGGAGGCAATGGCAAACCTTCTCTGAACAAATTTTGCCAAGAAAACCCCATGACAAGTTCGTCTTAGTATCGCCATAAATTGAAAATGATTTGAAGGCACACAACAACAACAACAACATATTTAAAATCTTAAAATGAAGCAAGCTACTAGGCCTGCTGCCACATTGTAGAATTAATTCAACTTGACACAGCTTTAACTGTTTTGACTCCATCCTATGGGACCCTGGGATTTGTAGTTTGTTGTGGCACCAGATCTCTCTTCCAGAGAAGGCTAAATAGGTTACAAAACTACAAATTGCAGAATTCCATTGCACTGAGCCATGGTAGTTAAGGTGGGGTCAAACTGCATTAACTCTGCAGTCCTGAAATAGTCCTGAAATGCTGTGGGTTGGAGTAGCCCTATACTATGCTGACCAAGGCACAAAAGAAGATGGTGTCTTCTCCCATTCAATATGTATAAGTCAAGTAGACTGGCCCATGAATTTTACTTCCACTGGGGATGGCACATTGCTTTCTGTTTCCTCCAAAGCCTCACTGCCACCTCCTACCATTTGTCACTCAAAGAAGCAGCCTTGCTGTGTCTAATGGTAGGTCTGGTTGTGATGATCAACATCTCGATGGCTTGATGTCACCTATTGGCTCATAAGCCCTATCAGACATCCACAGAGGCAGTGAGGGGTGAGCAATATCCTAGAATACAGCTTTGTGGGTGTCAGCTGCCTGTAAGTCAACTCTGGCTTTTTGTAGAACTTCCTTGGCAAGGCTGATCCAGGGGAGGTTTGCCATTGCCTTCATCTAAGTCTGAGAGTGTGTGATTTGCCCATGGTTATCCAGTAGCTTTCCATAACAGGGGCGAATCAGACCTTGGTTCTACCAGAGTCCAAGTCAAACCATTGCACCATGCTGGCTCTCTAGAATACGACTTGTGGCATATCCACAATGCTCAGTGTGAGGCTTCTGATTCCAATTTACCTGCCACAGCTGCATCCAATGGCATCTGAAGTCTGGAGAAAAATGTGGAATCTCTCTATAATACCTACCCCCAAAATACAAATCCTAGAATTCCACAGGATGGAGCCATGTTAGTTGAAGTGGTAGCTTATTGCTATAATTTTGCAGCATGGATACACTCTTAGAAGCCTTTACTTTAAAGTCCCAGGCAAAGATTTCAATCTCCCACCCTCCCCAGGAACAATCTCTGTCCTTCTGGCTCTTTCAGTAGAGAAAAATTAGAAATACAGTGAACTCTCTGTATCCACTGGTTCTTTATTCATGGATTCAACCATCCACAGCTTGAAAGTATTCAGAACAAATATGAATTCCAAAATGCAAACCTTAATTTTGCCATTGTATACATGGGACACCATTTTACTATACCATTGCATTTTATGGAACTTGAGCATCCACGGATGTTGGTACCCATAGCGCATCCTGTAACAAAACCCTAGCACAGTGATGGCGAACCTATGGCACGCATGCCAGAGGCGGCACTCAGATCCCTTTCTGTGGGCATACATGCTGTCACTCTAGCACAGAATTTGCCAGAGTTTATTACTAGAAAGTCAGAGGGACGTGGCACTTTGCAACAAGTAAGTGGGATCTGGGTTGCAGTTTGGGCACTCAGTCTGTAAAAGGTTCACCATCACTGCAGATACCAAGGGCTTTGAGAATTAATCTATACCCCCCTCACCATGGTCAGTATGACAGAAATGGAGACAGAGGGGGTGAGGAGCAGGAGGGGGGAGTATTGAAATCTTTTCTTGTGTTTTAAAAAGAAAATAGAGGGAAAATGCCACTGTCTGAATTGCTGGCTCCTGATATTAATCTTGATTTCAGACTAGAAATGGAGACATGCTTTTAGTCCAGTAATACACCTACGGCGAGCTATCACCGTGATGTTGTCGCTTTCCACTGGGCTCTTATGGACCGGCATATTGATTCGACTTTGAAGTAACACAGCAGCTAAATCTCGGATAGCAAATATGTGTTGAATTGATCTCCTTCAACGGAGCCCTCTGTTCTCCCCCCGCCATGCTCCTGCTGATATTATTTATAGAAGAAAGTTAAATGTTGCATGTGGGGGAATTCTTTGCTTGGCTTCTATGCCATTGTACCTGTTCAAGCTGCAAACCTCCCTGAGCCTGTTAAGGTTTAAATACTGGAAAGAGAAGTGAGATCCACGTGAATATTCCTATGATTCATACAACCTGCCCTCTTCCTTCCGCCAATCTGATATATTTCATTACCTCCTTTCCCAGCAGATGTATTGATTTTTTGTTTTTGTGGTTTTATAATGCAGTTTCGGGGCTGTTGCTGTTTAATGAGCCGTGTTCTTATGATGTTTAAAGAGATTTGGAGCCATCGTTGAAATAAATGTTATGGATTGCCCATTCCCTCACAGCTTTTCCATCCACTTAGTTTTAAAAACAGGAACAAAACTCAGAAGGCATCCACAGAAGATGGACTGCAAAGTGGTGAGCATTAACTCAGGCCAGTTTTATTTTATTTTATCTTTGTGAGTTGAGATCAAAGTGCAGGAGGGGGTGACAAGAGCAGGCCCTGTTTCTGCCCCCCTTTGACCACACACAACAACACCTGCCGTGCCTAAAATGTCACTGTTTTCTTCTGCAGGAAGCAGGATGAGGAAGCAGCATGGAGGTGGCAGAGGAGGACTAATAAAGCTTGATGTGAATTGATGGGGAAAGGAGGAGGGCCGTCGTAACCCACACGGAGGGGCTTTCTATTATAAAGCCGCCGCATGGCTTCCCGAGCCGCAAAGAGCAAAATGGGTACACCTGTGGACTTTCGTCGCATCAGCCATTATGGAAGCTGACACATTTTATTAACTTAAGGAAGGACTTTTCGGCTTTGCAGATTTGTGTTTTATTTGGTGGCCAGGCGCACAGGAAACAGAAGGGGAAGGTTTAAATATTTGTGGCTGACCCACACTCTCGCCTGCCCTGAACTGGCTGCTGCTTCTTGAATATTATCTTCTAATTTCTATAACAGAAAGAGAATATAAATTGCAATTGCTGAAATTTAATTAATTAGAATTTCCTTTCTTTTCTCTCTCTCATGATTTAACAAATTAGCTAGCTTGCACAGGTAACCTAAGAACAAATGAATGGGCCAATAGTCCATGTCACTGGATTCTAATTCCCATCAGCCAGCCTGGCCATTGTGGGATGATGGGAGGGGTAGTTCAAAACCATCTGGGGGGCCACTTGTTCCACAGCCCTGGTATATATTGAGAGGACTCTAATTCCCATCTACCTCAACTAGCCTGGCCATAGCTGAGGGATGATGGGAATGGTAGTTCAAAACCATCTGGAGGGCCACTTGTTTCACAGCCCTAGTATATCTTGAGAGGGCAGTGGCTGAAACAGGGTTTCAGAGAAAGACTTAGAAGCATCAGGGATTCCACTGGAGATCTTTTATGTGCAAAAAGTTGCATTTATCACTGACCTACCAAAATCATCAAAGGATACTTTCCTGGTGATCTTTTAATGCCTAAAATGAAATGAATAAAATGAGAGTTCATTGAATATGATTTTAAGCATTCGTATCTTTTTTTTAAAATGAATGATCTAGTATCTAGTCCTGAACTTGGTGCCATGCTGATCCAAGGCAGTCTGGGAATTCTAGTCCACAAAAGTAAGTTTTCCAAGATCTGCTTCAGACACACAATGAAAAACTACACTTTGCAAAGTGAAAGTTAGATTTGTCATCTAAACTTTACCAAGCCATCGTTTTCAAATCAGGATCTGAAGCTGATTTGTAAAACAGAGTTTGGGCAAACTGCGGACCAGTGTTTCCAGTGCCCACTTCAGCTGGAACAAGATTTTGTTTTATGTTTATGGGCACATATAAATTTTGGAAAGAAAGCACTTTGCGTTTTCTCCTTTTAAAGAGAAACAATTGACCCTTTTTTTGTGGGGGGGGGGGGAAGTTTCACAAAGATTTTTTGAGAGCAATTGTTTCTCTTTCTCCGCTCCAGCCCAACACATGATACCTGGCAACTTAAGTGCCTACAATCTGTTTCAGACAAGTTCAGGAACCAATATGTTTTAATGTCACTGCTGAGATTGTATTACTTGATTGCTAACAAAAACTTTCTTTTCCTCTCCCTTCTTTCTCTTTTGCATGGAAGCCCCTTGATATTCCCACCAGACTTCATTTGTTATGTAGAACTGGGAGTTGCAATCAAAACGATCTTTTGACCCTTTTAGAAAGTTTTCTCTCTCTTTCTGTCTCTCAACAGGTGTGCCCTGGAACAGCTTGACTGCAGGTGGCCTCGATATAAGTTTACTTTCTTTGGCTGCTGCTTTGATATCAGTGATGACAACAGAAAAAGGAGGAGGCGAAGAAATGAACTACATTAGCTACATTTCTGTCGTGCATTTGTTCCAAGTTGTTCAAAGCAGTGTGCATGGCACTCTCTCTCTCTCCCAACTCAGTCTCACAATAACCCTGTTAGGTAGGTCTGTCTGTACTAGAGAGAGTATGCGCATAGGACTGGCCCAAGATCAGCTAGTAAATTTCATGATTCAATGAGGACTAGAACTTTGATCCCCTGAGTACCCAAGCAAATAATTGCTTTCATCCAAAAGGGTTTTCTAAACTTGTTGGGGATGCAATACTGTTAATCCTCCCTTGACACATACATTTTGGAGTTGTCCTAGAGTAGCTACATTTTGGAAGGAAGTAATCAAACAAATTTGGTTTTGGAAATTTCCTTGATATTCAGGGACATTAAATTAACAAATGGCCAATGAAAGTGTTGTTGTTTTTTTAACTCCGTTGACTCGTAAAAGATTGATGCTTCATTACTGGAAAGATTATTTTTCTCCACCTGTGATCCAATGGATAGAAGATCTAACAACACTTGCAACAGTTAAAAGAATGACAAAATTTACAAACGGACTTCTGTTTAGACATTTGGTCAGCTTTTATAGAAACGTATGATTAATACGGTTACTTTTTCCTCCTTTCATGTTTTTATTTTCCTGTTTTTGTTATACTGGAACTTTATTGTATGAAACTGAGATCCCTTTTGAATGTAAATAATTTTTTAAAAAAAGAAAGAAAGAAAGAAAGAAAGAAAGAAAGAAAGAAAGAAACTCTGTGAGTCATACTTCAAGTAGAGTCAGGTTTGGGGTTTCAGAGAGGTTCTTTATATTTCCAAATTGGAAAAAACAACTTCTATAACTCTGTTTTTATGCTTTTCCTTGTTCCTGACAAGCCCATTGAAGTTGGTGGCTGAGATACCTGAATTGAGAGCGTAAAAATATTCTTTCTCATATCCTTTTTGAAGACAACCCATAAACTTGTGGCTCCAACTATGTCATTTTCTCCCCTTTTCCTCTGCATGTCTTATAAGAACCTTCTTCTGACAAAGAAACTTTCATTTGGTTTTCAAAACTAACACAGATTTTTTTTCTCTCTCCCTTTTTTGTTATCTTATTAGAACTACCACAATATGAACTGTATAATTTGATCTTCTCAATAGCAGCATCAGTAGTATGAGCATAAAAATTGGATCATGGTGCAGAGATGTAAATCTTTACTAATTTTATTCTGGAAAGAAGTGATGAGTAATTTTAGCAATTTTTTGTCCTACTGCAAGAAAGTCTTCAGAAACTGTATAGTCTTTGAAGACTATTTGCAATTCAGGATGTGTTCTGTGCACAATTTACACACTATCTTTTCTGAGCAGAAAACAGTATGATTTCTTTTTGCAAGGAAAAACTATTTCTGTGTGAAAAATTCACTTCAAATTTCGGGCAGGAAATGCTATACTTGGAGACTTATACTGCACAAAATTTGCACATGGGTTTTTCTTTTTGCTTTGGAGGAGACAACAGCCTCTTCAGCACAGTAAATAAAGATATCTGTGCAGAAATATATTCCATACAGAAAATATTGTATTCTGCACCCACACACAAAATCTATGTGCAAATTTGTTCAGCATAAGTCCTGAACTGTGGCAATTCTTGCCAGGCTCCTCATCAGAGCTTGTGTTCAAATACATACGACAATGCTTCAAATATTTTCAGATATCCTTTCCATTCCTATCATGGGGCAAAATGTTCCAGCACTAGACAGTTTTATTTCCATGTTCCAGACAAGGCATCAACATGCCTTGTTTCCCAAAGAACAATCTTCAGCCTCCAGGGCTACTTTTTGGAGCTGTGGCCGTAAGGAAGGCAGAAGGGACTTGTTGACTCAGGCCCCTTTCACACTGACGCTTTTAACCTGGGTAGATTCAGGCAGATCCAGTAAACCCAATACTGAATCTGTCCAGAACAATGTTCCCACTACTTTACCCCATTCGAACCTTCCTGGTGCAATTTACCCTGCTAATGTCCACATTTCAAGCCTTCTTGTTGTCAATCAAATGATTTGCATATTCACTTCCACTGTTGTCAATGGTGACGTGGCATGTAGCCATTCGCCAACCAGGGGTGCTTTCCCCCTCCTTTAAAAAAAATAGCAGCAATGTTCTCTTGTCAAATTTAAAAACCTCTAGGTGTGTGTGCATGTGTTTGTGTATGTGTTGTGTGCCTTCGGGTCATTACAAATTATCCCCCCCATGCCATCTCTCCGATCCTATTGCCTTCCGTACACATATGTAGCAGATATGTAGTACAAGCATTCACACATCAATTATATGTAGCACAAGCATTGGCATAATCTATCACAAACATATTTTTTAAAACAAGGCCGCTTGCAAAGCGATAGGTCCGAGAGGGGAGGCATGTTCCACCCATTGCCCACCCTCTGACCTTTAGCCCTCCCCCTAAATGACCTAATCATGACTGGGGCCAAGTTAACATTGGCCTGGTCCCAGGTTTTCCAAAAAGAAATGGGGAAACCCCTGATTCTGGAAAACCCACACTGAGGGGGATTTGCCCCAGAATGGGTGTAAAAAAACCCAATCCAGGTGTGCAAAACCCAGTGCCAGTGGGAACAACCCACTTTTAATCCGGTCTAAAGTTTGGGGTATATGGTAGTGTGAATGGCTCCTCACATTGGACTGAGCTTTTGGTCTTCCACTTTAAGTGACACTTGGAGAATTTGCAATGAAATGCAGCAGTCAAATGGCAGACAGTCAACATACATGCTCAGTAGGGTGGATGAGTGTTTCTCCTCTTGACTAAAGAATTTATAATGGGTGTGTAAATTTGCACCAAGTGAAAACTGTGAGTGTAAAGAGACACTGAGACTCAAAAAGACAGGAACAGCTGATGATTCATTTGACAGTGTGGCATCCTCCAAGTGCATCCAGCACCTTGGGTGGCTGTTGTTGTTGCATGCCTTCAAGTTGTTCTGATGGTGGTTTCTTGGCAAGATTTTTCAGAAGAGGTTTGCTACTGCCTTTCCTAAGACTGAGAGAGTGTGACTTGCACAAGGACACCCAGTGGATTTAATGGCTAAGCAGGGAATCAAACCCTGGTCTCCAGAGTCATAGACCAACACTCAAACCTTGGGTAGTGCCTTTATAACTCAGACTAAAAGCCAGAGTGGACTTAAAACCAAAGTGGACAAAAGAGAAAAGTCCAAAGTGCCAGCCATTAATACTATATAGGGTAATACATAGAGAATAAAGAGGCAATTTAACCAATCTTTAAAAGGGTGTACCTCCCTTAAACCTCAACAATAATCTTGTGAGATAGTTTAGATTAGATGTGTAGCTGCATCTCATGAACCTCTGATTTTGTTTAACAGTTGTTGCTTTTACTGTTATGTGCCTCCAACCTATGACCCTATTTTAATGTTTTCTAGGCAAAATGCATTCAGATGAGGACTGACATTACTTTCCTCTTACACTAGTGGGTGTGATTTGTCCAAGATCACCCAAAGGGTTTCTATGGTTGGGCGAGGATTTGAAGCACAAGCTGCATCTGCATTGCAGCAATGATCCAGTTTGACATCACTCTAAATGTCATGGCTCATTGCTATGGTATTTTGAGAATTGTACTTTTTTGTGGCATCAGAGCTCACCAACAGAGAAGGCAAGATGTCTCAAAAAACTACAATTCCCCAAATTCCATAGCACTGAGCCATGGCAGTTAAAGTGGCGTCAAACTGGACTATTTCTGCAGTGCAAATGCAACCACAGTCTCCCAGAATCCTAGCCCAATGTTCATACCACTACACCACACTGGCAGTCTTTTGAACCTGATTTCCTTTAGCATTCACAGGAGCAAAATGGTTAATCTCAATCCAAACAGTCTCCAACTCTTGTGAATATACTGAGATCCAATTACGAAGGAGTGGAAAAGAGAGAAGAATTATTCAGCACTTCAATTTATGAACATCAGCTTCTCATTAATGTGGATAAATATTTTCCAAAGAATAATATTTCATAATTAAATGTGATAATCTTAAGGAAGCTTTCTTTCTAGAAGGAGAATTACAGTTTATTAATTCACACTTAATTTGCATTGACAGCAACACGGAGGGTGAGAATTAATATATCATACTTCCTACCCTGTCAGTTTGCATCACATCAGTATAAACTAGGCAAGGATTATATTGTTCTGCACAAAACTGTAGCATGACCCACATCACTGTTTTTTCTATAGTCTGGTGGATTTATAGTTCCCACAGCCCACACGAACATTAAGAAAAATAAAGATGGATTTAGCCAAAAGACTATCTTGTGAAAAGATCTGAAAACTCTGTCAATTTTACTTTCTCCTGCAATGAAATAGTTTATTTATTATACTATTTATGATGAGATTTCTCAATTCTTCATTAAATGTTCAGTCTTCTTCATTAGGTTTCTCTGTTCTCAGAGGACCACATTATACCTACTGGCCACCCAACTGTTTAATATGAGAAACCTGGAATTGACAAGAGGTGGTAACTCTATTTCAGCAGCACAAACTTGGTTGTATTAATGGGTAATTCCAAGCAGATAGTTCAGAGCTAAGCACTCAAGGGCCTGAATCTTTTCAATTGTCCCACATAGAGCAGATACAGAGAACCAGTGGGATTTACCTATTTGTTGACTCATCATTTAGCAATTGATTCCATGGTTCTGCTCTTGTTGTTGTATGCCTTTAAATCATTTCTGACTTATGATGACCCTAATGCAAACAAGCTTTGTTCAGAGGCTTGCCTTTGCTGAGGCTGAGAGCATGAGACTTGCCTAAGCTCACCCAATGGGTTGGTACTAAACTATAGGATACAAGCCTGGATTTGATGGATCTCTATGTTTTGCTTTCTGCCACATTCAGATCAATAATTTCCTCTTTCTGCCACATTTAAACTCAAATTTCTATTGTACATATTTGTGGAGGGGGGGGGGCTGAAAATGTTGAGAAATTTATGTCAAAAAGCAAACTGAACAAAAATTTCACCTAAAATTCTTTCATTCAGCATCCACAGTGCACAAATGGATATTGATCAAGACAATATGCTCATAACCTCTCCTCGTCTCAGTTTGGCAGGGGGAGTCCTGTTTAATCCTTAGTCACTTTACTTTATCAGCTACTTTTAAAATGTCCCAGTTTCTCTTATCTCCTTCCATTTTCCTCCTTTGTCCTCAGCGTGCTTCAGTCTCTGCAACCTGAGTTTCAAATGCAAAAATAGTTTGCACTCAATTAATTAAGCAGTAGGAGAGCCAATATGGTCTTGTAGTTTCAGCACTGGACAAGGACTCTGGAGACCAGGGTTTGAATCTCAGCTCAGCCATAGAAACCCACTGGGTGACCTTGGACAAGTCATACTCTCTCAGCCTCAGGGGAAGCCAAAGGCAAACTCCCTCTGAACAATTCTTGCCAAGAGAACCCTCAGATAGGTTCACCTTAGGATCAGGACCATGGCAACTGCATGCCACGGCCCCAATCTGGCCTTTCCAGGGCGCAAAAAGGAGCCACAAAAAGCAGTAGCAGTGTGGACTCAGTGCCAGAGGAGCGCTGTGATGCCGCATGGTGTGTGCAGTGATGCATGGCATCACGTCGCCCTGGGAGCAGAGTCAGGGCATGCGTCATGTGGATGTCACACCCTGACTCCACCCCCAGGTTGGCCTTTATGGCCGGTGTACACATCCCCTAAGTCCCAGAATTTGGAATAAAGAGAGAGGAGGGATTTGTCTCACCAGCCTTTCCTCCCATCCACCAACTTGTGTAAACCTTGTGCCTCAAAATATGCTCCCACATTCCTTACATTGCCTAAGAGTTTTCCCATTTGCCCCTAGGCCAACAAGTAAAAGAAAAACTTCCCTGCAAGTTTGAAAGCCGTGTACTTACGCCCTTCCCTTCAAATGACAACAAACAAACAAGAAGCAGCCAGTGTCTCTCCTCCTGCTGAAAACCTCCAGGAGGCAAAGCATTAATTGTCTCCGAGCGCTGTTATTTTTGCTAAACTAATCAATCCATATAAAAAGAGCAGATTAAATTGACTGACCCTCATATATTTAATGATTGCTGCTGTTTGACCAAGAGACATTTCTCAGGAAGCCGCTTGTCATGGGCTATCAATATTCCTTTAATCCCATGTTCGTTATTGGCGCACTTTGTTACTCTCTGAGATGGCCTGTCTCGAGTCGTCCCTCTGCTTGCGCAGCAAGAAAATGAGATGGTAAATGACTACACAAACAATCTGATTATAGCATTTAATTCCTGCCCTATAGATTTCCAAGTCTGCTGAGCTTCTCTTTTTTCCTTTCTTTATTATTGTCACCCCCCCCCCTTTTTAATGACCATTCTTGCCACTGGGGGTATTTAATTTCTTCGTCTTGGATCACCTTTTTCAAATACAGGATAGAGAAGAAAGATCTTCATTTGTTTGTTTGCCATTTTCATGCACATACTTCCAATTCCTGCTTACCTGCACAACTAGTATTTTTCTAAATTCCCCTTTTTCAAATATGGAAAAAGAAAGGACAGAGGTGAACAAGGAACTGGGGGGTTTCTCTCCTAATATATAATAGGACAGACACCCAGAAGTTCCTTGGCTAGTGAGTAAATGTGGAATCAGCTCCTTGAAGGGAGAGAAAGTTTGGAAACCACTGTTTCAGTGGAAACAGGGTGGGGTACAGAGCTGTGTATCAAAGGATAGAAGGAGGGGGGAAAACGGTAAGCCACATTTTGAGGTGGAGAGGCAGGGTTTCTAATAATCTAAGCCTTTCCTCCACTTCCCCCTCCTTTTTGCGGAACCTTCCCATCTTTGCTTTGGCAGTAGCCCGTCATATTTTTAGTTTGAACAGGCATTCATTTGTAAAAATATAAGGTTGATGTGGGAGCCAAAGAAAAGGTAAAACGCCATTTCAGTATTTATTATTTCATGGTTTCATGTATCCCTAGCATACCATGTATCATTTTCATTCTTGTCCTCAAGAGCATTCTGGCTATGAAAGCGTGATCGTTTTTCGTCTCCTTCCAACAGGGGATGTATAGAGATGCCAAGTTTCGAAGGAGGTGGGTGGAAGGGATGTCATCTTGGCTTGAGCTTCCATATCATGCAATGAGTTTGAATAGCAAGGAAACCCCTTCGCAGTTGCCCTAGAATATAAAAAGACTCTTAAAAGAGTCCACTAAGATCAAATAGTAAAAGCGCTTGACTCATACTGTTGACTTCTGGCATGTGATCATAATTTTTATTTTGTTTTAGTTTATAAAAAGAAAGAAATCCACAAATACATTCATCTGGAAAGCAGATAGTTGAATGAATGCATGGATGGTTTATGAGAAAAGACTAACCCCGGGCCACAGACATCATCCCTCCTAATATTTTATATTTTATTTTTATGAATGGAAAGAGAGAAATGTTTGGAAACATTGCAATTCCAACAAATACTAATAAACTAAAGGCCATCCAGAGAAGGGCCACCAGGTCAGCAAGGGGATTAGGAACCCAGTCCTATGAGAAATGGCTGAAAGGGGTGGGCCAGCTTAGGCTGACGAAACAAAAATGATGGAGAACCATGACAGCTGCTGATTTGGAGCACATCTAGCCAGTTTTGGGAGACAAATCACCTGCAATTTGGTGCAAAAATGTATTTAAAATATAAAAAGTTGGAGGGGGGTTTAGGGCACTGCAGATTTGGGGGGTCAAGGTCTATATACAGCCTATGGAACACACTCTGTCCACAACTGCAAACTGCCATGATCAGTTTGGAAGACACACGCATGAAGCTAAACAACCATTTTTATTAAAGTACAATAACACCTCAAATCCACAAACCAGTGATATTACTGAGCCACTCAAAATGCATTGTTCATTTGGGTTGGCCCCATAACGGTATCACTGTTTTGTGGATTTTGGATATTATTATCTTTTGCTCTATGGCCAACATGGCTACCCCTGGGTATGTTTCAAGATGTTAATGTTTCTCTCAAACAAAAGCAAAATGGCAGCAGGAATTCCAACCAGCTACAATGAAGTCCAGTGCCTCCTAGTGTGTGAACTGAATAACAACATCACACACACACACACACACTCAACAAGTGTCATTCTTTGAGCAAACTTTAATGATTAATGGTTCTGGAAATCACCACGGTAGGTGCTTTGAAAATTAGAGTTTTGCCCTTTTTAAAAAAATCCCCCTAGAAATAAATTGGGTCAGAGTGTTCTCGAAATTTACATTTCAATTAACCCCTTCCCCCCTCCAATAATAACACATTGTGCTAACAGTATGCCAAGCCCTGCTCAAGGAAAGGCAATCCTTTCTGCTGCTTTGCTAATGAAAAGCTCCTTCATTCATAAAAGGCCACACATTGGGAGGAAGAAATCTTCTGCCTTGTTCTGTCTTCTCCCATTAGCTTACAAATGCCCTGGGATAAGACAGCAAGGTTTCAAATTCTAAGCCTCTCAGTAGTTCCTGTTCAGGACTTTTTATTTCTTTTAAAGGGGGGAAAAAAAACACACCTCCTTTTGCAAAAGTGACATGTTACCACCAGGAAAGAAAATGTATTTAAAGGCCCAATGAGACATGGTGGTAGAAAACATATATCCAATATCAATTTTCATGTACCTGTCCCATTAGCTACAGAGGAGGGGGACAAGATCGTGGATTGGCTCCATTGAGAATTCTGCCTTCAATGAATTTTTTCCTTCAGTCCCCAAATTTCTTGCATTGCAGTAATTTAAAAATTCAGTTTAGTCTTTAGACCTACAGTATAGACATCTTCTTGAGAAAAGGAGCCGGCAAAGTTATCAAGGGAATCAGAGCCTAGCAAGTAGAAGACTTCTAAGTTTAAATGGTTTTCTCATTCTCTGCAATGCTAGAAATTTGGGGAGTGTAGGAAAATGTCATTGGAGGCAGAATTCCTATGGAGGGGGGGTCAATGTCCTCATTTTGCCCCCCTAGGTATTTGTTGTTGTTGTGCACCTTCGAGTCATTTACAACTTATGACAACCCTAATGTGAACCTATCATGGAGTTTGCTTGGCAATACTTGTTCAGAGGAGGTTTGCCATTGCCTTCTCCTGAGGCTGAGAGTGTGAATTGTTCATGGTCACCCAAGAGTCCCATGGCTGAGTGCAGAATTGAATGCTTCTCTTCAGATTCAGATTGCAACACTCAAGCCACTATGCCATGCTGTTCCTCTACCATATTTACACCCCTTATAATCCATTCCATTTCCAAACAATGAAGCCATAATTACCTTCAATAAGGTTATTACTGTACAAGAAATAATGGTATCTCACAATACAGAAAACATGCATATGGTAGCAATGAAGGCATCTGACTAACATCTTCAATTGTTTTTCCCCCTGTTTGGTTTTCAACATCTTGCCTAATGAAGAAGCCCATGGAGCTTCGAAAACTTGCAACAAGTTATATTGTGCATTTTGGTCAGCCAATAAAGGTACCACTGATGGATTTTTGTTTGTACGAAATACGAAGGCTAAAAACCTTGTAAAACAACAAGTCCCAGGATTCCATAGGATGGAGCTACAACACTCAAAGTGGGCACAGTTAATGTTTTTTCTTGGAATGGCACATTATGTGCAACTGTGATTGATATTTAATATCTCATGCTTAATGATACCACTGAGACCTATGCTCTGTGACATTTTAGGGACCTCTTCCAAGGCCCCACATTTTAGTCCTGATATCTGACAGTCTCAAAAACTCCTGATGTGCCAATTGCATTTCTGTGTCCCCTCCCAGACTTAGAATTAATGCAGCAGCAATTTCTAAAACAAGAGCTCTGCCTGCTGCCATTTCTGCCCACTTCTAGCAGCATGCTGGGAGGGAAAGAATATGGTATTAGTGGTAGACCTTGCTCTGGCAGCTATGGTTTTCTTTTTAAGTCCAGGAGCAGGAATGAATGGGAAGCTTGCTATTGCCAACTTCACAGATATTTCAAAAGTTTGGAAAAAGATGGAGGAATTCAATCTGCTACACTAAGGAATAATCCACTTTAACTGCCATAGCTCCATGTTATGGGATTATGGTGATTTAGTGTGTTGTGGCACCACAGTTCTCTGACAGAAAAGGCTAAATGTCTCACAAAACTACAAATCCCATAATTCCATAGCATGGAACCATGGCAATTAAAGTGGTGTCAATCTGGATTGTTTTTGCAGTTCACTCATCTCCCTATCAGGGGAAGAGCAATTTTCACCCCAATACAAGGGAAAAAATCCCATTCCTATCCTCCAATCTCCAGGTTCTGATCTGATGCCACTGTCTAGTGTGTGTAGTTGCATCTACACTGTAGATACTGTATAATGAATGAATCTCCAAACTTTTGACATAAAGCACTCACATTTTTGCTTACCCTTCCCTTCTACTGGTTATTAGTCTCTGTAGTTGCTACTGACTCGGTAATTTCTTCTATCTGTCCTTATTAAGCTAAATCAATTGAGCTTTGGCAAAGCAACACATTGGGAACAGTAGAATCAGGGTAACATTTGCTGGTACATTTAATAAATAATGTTAACAAAGAGGCATGGATATTAGCCCTACTTTTTCTTCACCTGCGATTAACGCTAGACAATCTGCAAAGGCATCTGTTATAAAGGGAATTTTTCCATCTATAAAGTTATGCATGGATGAATGGATTGCATTGCTGTTGGTTCTGTCTTGTTGCTAAACTGCTCATGGAAGGGAGGAACACGTGGCCCTTGAGATGTTCTGGTACTGCAGTTCTCCTCATCCCTTACCACAACCTATACTGGCTGATAGGAGCTGCAGTCCAACATCATTTGGAAGACCACACATTCTCTACTCTAGTGTATAAGATTTCTTTTCTTAGTCAATTATCCTTCCAGAAAGGTAGTTAGATTAAGCCAGGTGATATAGCGCTTGGGAATTCTTTTTTTTTACTATGCCTCTGGCTTGTGGATTCTGAGAGTTGCAATCCAGAAAAAGTAATTTTGCCAAGTTTTTGAGACAGGTAAGGTTGGCTTTTTCACAACTGATAATAGTAACTGCACACGGAGTTCCCAAAGTTTTGAGTATAATAATCTATCCATGGTCGAATCAAAGCATTGGATTAAAGGACTGCAGTTCAGAGCCCATCGTTTCAAGTTAGCCCAGATTCCCAGTAATTTGATCTTGTAGATCCTGAGGAGCCATTCAGATGTTGTTGTTTTAGCACAACTATGCAAATAATCTCACTCACACATCCCAGTTTTATTGTTCACACTATTTTTTTTTATTGGAACCACATCTATGCACATATCTGTGCGCTCTGTTGCCCACACGTGTCAACACTGTGAATAAAGATGGAGTTGATGAGGTGGATGTATTCAAAACATATTCAAGGCACGCAATTTCATCCTGGTTTATCCCGAGTCCATTCACATTGGTTATTCACACAGTCAACAATGCAAATCTTTCAGGAAAACTTGGGGGGGAAAATAAGAGTGATTATCCCGGGTTAAATGGTTTTTTGGCAGCCCTCCAAAAGGTGCATTCGAAATGCATGTGAACAACACAGATTCATGTGAAACGCATGTGAACAACAACACATTCTACTGGGATTATTATCATTATCTGAATAACCCCTTAAGTGGATGTTTAGCCATTGGACTATGCTGTCAAATTGCTTTGTGAGAATAAGTACCTTTCAATGAACATATGCAGGAGTAGCCATGTTGGCCATACAGCAAAGTAGTTTTTCTGCTCAAACAAGGAATCAAACCCTGATGTCCAGAGCCATAGACCAACACTAAAACCACTACACCACACTGACTCTCATAAATTCAACTGCTAGTCCAATCACTTTTTCTATGAGGGGGCATCTTGTCCTTCATTTCAAGCACTGAAATGTTTTGGGATGACCCAAACTTCATTCTTGAAGTTTCCCATCTCAAAATACAATTTTCAAGGGAGCAAACAGCAGAAAAATCCTGTGGCAGTGGTTCCCAAACTTTTGGTATTTTGAATTTTAACTTCCAATTACTAGCCAGCTTGGTCAACAGTCAGGAATGATAGGACCTGAAGTGAAAAATATCTGGAGGATGAAAGCGTGGGAACCACTCTCCTATGATTTTAATGTCCTTCTCATGGGGCTTCCCATCTCATTGACCACCGTGGGTAACAAGATGTGCTACAGGGCTTTGGTCTGATCCATCAGGACTCTTCTAATATTCTTCATCAACTACTTGCTGATCTCTCCAAGCAGTCCATCACAGTCAGGTATCAGTCCTTCCAATCCATGTAGTTGAGCTCATCACGCACAACTAGACTGCAGACTAGTCCATTCAAACCTGCTGTGCACAGCTCTCTGATTTCAACAGAGCAGGAGAATGGAACATTTCTTCATGCAGGAGACTGTGTCCTGCATATGCATCTGGGTTTAATGCAGAGGTCTGTGGTTTTAGTATAGCAAGGCCACAGCTCCTCTTCAGGAGGTCAGATGGAAATCTAGCTACTCAGAAAAGATTTATGCAACAAGACAAACAGCTTGGAGTCCACCAGTGTCCCCAGATCCATAAATCCTCTAAGTGGCGAAGCTAGCATGAACTAAAACATAACCGAAAAGTTTAAACATGCCACAAATTCAGAGGATTGGAGAATGCCTGTCTACCTCATGTGCCCCACAGTAATAAAGTCCTCCCCCTTCCCCTCCCTCCAGTAAAATACAACTCCCTTGATGTCAGAATAATTCAGACTGGCTCCAGGTTTCAGACGGTCACCTCTCTGGCAGTCTCTGGGATGACAAGTGAGTTGTAATGCTTCATCGGAGGGTCATAGATGTGGTGATTTATTGCCCATTGTGGTCCCGGGCAGTAGATTATATGAACAGATAACTGGGGAAAGCCACCCAACAATCTCAGAGCAACAAGTGGGATAGGAAGGAGAGGTCTTCCCAGAGATAATGTTAAATAGAACAAGAGGACTCTCTCTCACTGTCTCTCCCTTAAAAAAATTACAAAATAAAAATAAAAATAAGGAGAGAGACTGTGAGAACTAATAAGAGGTGACAAGAAGAGGGGGATATAGCTTAAAGAGGTCTTAATTTAGTAGTTGAGTACATGCAGAAGGTCCCAAGTTCAAGGGCTGCATCTCCATTTAAAAGGACCTCAGACAACAGGTCAGAGAAAGAATTCCATCAGAGGACTTGGAGAACTGATGCCAACTAAAGGAGCTTTTCATATGAGCTGGCATACATTGGTAGCCTATATTTACATGCAGGGACATCACTGAGGGATTGTGGGGGTGCGGACTGCACCAGGTGACACTCTAAGTGGGGGGCGACACCACTGCTTCACAAACATCTACCTTTGAACATAAATAATAATAAATAATAAAAATTTTATTTATACCCCGCCCTTCCAACGATCAGGGCGGCTTACAGAGAATTAAAACACACACAATCCATATTAACAATTCAAGAAGATTAAAACCATACAATTACATCAACACTTCTAGAAAATAACAGGAAAAAGCCCCGTAGCCCAACCTCTTGGCCACGGAAGAGGAGGGAGGCCCACAGGATATTTATTCGGGGAATGCCTGTTGGAATAGGAAGGTTTTAAGGTCCTTCCTAAATTGGGCCAGGGTGGTAGACAAGTGGAGCTCTGTGGGCAGCGCATTCCAAAGGGCTGGGGCAGCTATGGAGAATGTCCTCCGTGAAGTGGAGGCTAACCTAGCCCCAGGCACCTTCAGTAGCTGCTGCCCAGATGTTCTGAGGGTGCGTGGTCTGTGGTTTTCTCCTCTGCCTCTTTAAAATGCTGAAGAGATGGGGTGAGTGGGGTGAGGATCAGTGGAGAAGGAGAGGCCCCAGGCTTTAAACAAATTAAAATTTAAAAAAAATTCAAAATTTTTCAGTTTAATTTTTTTTCATTTTTAATTCTTTTATTTATTTTTTAAAAAAAACATCACATCTTACCAATTTTTCACTTTAACCACACGAAACTATGTACATGTAAATACATTTAGGTTGTGTGTATGATACTGTAATATAAAGGTATGATTTTTAATTTTGCTAGTTGTTTACATCACACCTATTGCCATTACATTCAATGATATATGGGAATTGTAATTTATGAGTAGCGTTAGTAGAAAAAAGTCACTAAGGATTCTATATGTTCAATGGGGGTGACGCCATGAGTTATCACACTGAGTGATGCCAGCTTTAGTGACACCGATGTTCATATGTAAGCTATTATCCTTGGCAAAACAAAGATGTGGATAATAATCAAGACATAGAATCATAGAATCATGGAGTTGGAAGAGACCGCAAGGGCCACCCAGTCCAAACCCCTGCCATGCAGGAAATCTCAGTCAAAGCATCCCAGACAGACGGCCATCCAGCCTCTAAGGAAGGAGACTCCACTACACTCCGAGGAAGAAGTGTGTTCCACTGTTCCACTGTTGAACAGCCCTTACTGTCAGGAAGTTCCTCCTAATGTTGAGGTGGAATCTCTTTTCCTGCATCTTGCATCCATTGTTCAGGTCCTGTTCTCTGGAGCAGCAGAAAACAAGCTTTCTCCCTCCTCAATATGTATTTAAACATGGCTATCATATCACCTCTTAACCTTCTTTTCTCCAGGCTAAACATCCCCAGCTCCCTCAGTCATTCCTCATGAGGCATGGTTTCCAGACCCTTCACCATTTTAGTCTCTCTCTTTTGGACACGCTCCAGTTTCTCAATGTCCTTTTTGAATTGTGGTGCCCAGAACTGGACACAATATTCCAGGTGGGGTCTGACCAAAGCAGAATAGAGTGGCACTGTTACTTCCCTTGATCCAGACACTATATTTCTATTGATGCAGCCTAAAATTGCATTGGCCTTTTTAGTTGCTGCATCGCACTGTTGACTCACATTCAACTTGTGGTCTACTGGACTCCCAGATCCCTTTCACATGTTGTTTCATTCAGCCAGGTGTCACCAATCCTATATCTGTGCATTTCATTTTTCCGCCCTAAGTGCAGTACCTTACATTTCTCCACGTTGAAATTCATTTTGTTAGCTTTGGCCCTGCTTTCTAATCTATTAAAGTCATTTTGAATTTTGATCTGGTCCTCAGGGGTGTTAGCTACTCCTCCTAATTTGGTGTCATCTGCAAATTTGATAAGTATCCCCTCAATTCTGTCATCCAAGTCAATCATAAAGATGTTGAATAGTACTGGGTCCAGGACAGAGCCTTGTGGGACCCCAAAGGTCACTTCTCTCCAGGATGAAAAGGAGCCAGTTTCCAGGTATCATCTGTTAGAATCAACACTATGGCACATTCTCGCTGTTTTTGAATTCTTAGATGAGCAACAAAAAACATAGATTAGAGAGTCCTTGAAGAACCACCACACACTGAGCTGCATTATGTTTGATAAGTTTTGTACAAGAAGACCAGAGGTTGGAAAAGAGGCTGCCTGGGGGATTTGGTAGTTGGAGTCCAAAAAGGTGTCTAAAAAGCTCTGAATGAATGAAGAACAAAAAAGCATTTTGTTGTGGTTGATGTGTGCCTCTAAGTTGTGTCTGACTTATAGCAATCATAGGGTTTTCTTGTCAAGATTTGTTCAAAGGGGATTTTCCTTTATCTTCCCCTGAAGTTGAGAGAGCTGCCGAAGGCAACTTTCCCAGTGGGTTTCCATGAATGAGCAGGGGTTCAGACCCTGGTCTACAGAATCATAATCCAAAACCCAAACCACTACACCATGCTGGATTGCTCTCTCATTACAAGGACATATAATTCAAGATTTCTACATACCTAATCTACTGCCCTCATATATGCCTAAGGCCACAGCAGAAATTAAAATGAAAGCTCGCATGAGATGGAATTGTTCATAAAGATAGCTCTACCTGAAAGATTTTGATCTGGAAAGGTCTGGCTGTCAACCAAAACCTGAAATAAAAAAGGCATCCTTACTTATTAGATAATACCCTACATTTCAGCTCTGTCAAATATTAATTGTTCTGATTCTAATATAGTGCACTTGCATCATATGCAGATGCACTATATGTGGCTTTCAGCTTATTCTGAAAGCAGCATGATGGAACAGGCAATGGCACGCACGCCACACTCAAACATACTCAATATTTGCCTTATGTGGAGGGGTCCAGAAATGATCCTCGACGTAAGGCAAGTGTGCACTGTACTCTCAATTGTGAGAATTTCATGAGTCTGCAAGTGAATCTGTTTTTGTTTTTGTTATTGCATTTGGTGAAGTTTTCAACCTATTATCTCTCTTCACTGGCTCCTAATAAACTTGGAGAACTTGTCAACATATGAATATTCTTTGCTTGACTTGCATGTGTGAATTGTGTACCTAATAAAGGTTGAATGAAATTAAATGAAACGAATGCATGTGTGAATGTGCCATCCCAGGTAGGACTTAAGACCAGCTAACATCAGCTCATACAAAATGCTTTCATCAGTTGGAATCTTTTTACCCATTTGGCTGAGAATTGGTAAATTGAAAAAACAGGAGGACAAGAGATGCACGTGTCCATCAATGAACCAGTTTATTGGTAGGAACCACACAGGTGAGATCCATATATACAATAGGTAGAAATAGAATGCATGAATGAATGGCCGTCGGTTGTTGACATCAGTGGATTAATCATCCTACAAAATTTTAGTCTCATTCAAAGACAACTTTACATCTGCATTCAGACTAGTACTTTCACTAGTCTCATATTTTATATTTCCAGGAGTCAAGTGACACACACAACATACTTTCACTTTCTTGTGCTATTATTACATCAAGTTCAGACACAAGTAATTTGGAACACTGGGTCTCCTTCACTTGAATGTCTCAACTACATGCTTTTTCTTCTTCTTCTTCAGATTTACAATTTCATGTTGGCTTCACCATCTAAATCAAGGCTTCCACTGTTTTAACATGTAGGTGCCCTATTAGCAGTATACAAGTCCTGGTATCAGTAAGGCAGACGGATTAATTTTTATAACAAGTCAGCAAGCTGCAGACTCATCAGATCCTCCTTTTAAAAAGCTCACACTCTTCCCTCGACAGACGTTTCTGTTGTCTTATGCCAGGCCGAATTGCAATCATGTGTATTTAAAACTAATGGATTTGAAATAACCTACAGGCTCCCGCTTTAATGAGAGTTAGATTAATGAAAAAAGACCTTTTACCTCCGATTGCATGACAACATTTTCAAATTACATTCCTGAAACAGAGAATTCACTTATTCAGAGTAATTGGATGCGGACTAGGGTTAATACGTACAATGTCCTTAAATGAAAATGTTCTATTGTAAGTGGGACTGTATGATACCTGAGGCATTCTCAATAGATTTGGTTTGGCTTCAAGTTAATTATACTGCTTTCTATTTTTTGAATGAATTCAAGCATGAATTCTACACAGTAAAGATTGGGATAATTATATTCAATTCTGCTTGGTGCCCCACTGAATGAATTGACCTTTTAGATAACACTAGTCTCTTGAACAGGAAATCTGAAGACGAAATACTTCACAAAGCCACCAGATGCAAAGGGGTTGGGGGCTGAGATGTGATGGGAACAAAGGGGAAGGGGAAGAGCTTTACATTAAGAAATAGCTTTAGGAACAGTAGCATCAGGAAGAGTGGTTTTTTAAAAAGTCAGCGGAGGACAAAAAACAAGGCTTCTTCTTTGGTGAAAGTGTTATATTCTTGCTATAAAGGTAACAATTTGATGCCACTGATTTTCTGGGCGCACCTCAGAGGCAGGGCTGAAACAGAGTAAGGACTCAGAAAGTTCACAGTATATTAGTTTCCCTCATTTTGACCCAGAGCATTATCACATGAACCTTGGTCTCGATGTAATCGTGTTAGCAAAAGAGACTAGAAATATACTGGTTTGACAGCGTTCAATGAGTGCATGTCTCCACAATAATGTTTGCCACCAACAGTCGCTTGTGAAATTTTCCACACTTCTCCTTAGCCATGCCTTTCTGGCACATACCCTACCCAGCATGGCTTTTGAGGTATTTTTATTGTCATTTTAATGCAATTCTGGAGTTATGCTAATACAATTTATTTATTTTTAAAGCAAAGGAGGGGGAACAGCCTGTTTAGGAATAGAGAGGGAGTAAAGGAGGAGAAGCTGACACCACGTGATTGCCAATATTGCAACGACTGTTGCAGCAATGTTTCACACCTGTATAGTAATGGAAAAGCAGCACGATTGGGAATGTATTGAAGGGTTTTCCCCATCAATGAAAAGAGATGCTCTAATAACACTCCAAGAGCCTTCATAAGTACAACAGTGATGTTACTGTGTGAGAAGTATTTTCAGAAATGCTATTCCTCAACTTTAGTTGTATTTTAAAAGCCTCGTGTGGTAAGCTTGCAAACTGGAAAGTTTTAAAATAAAACCCAGTGATATTATTCATGGGAGAATTTATTTAACAAGACAAAAGAACTCAAAGTATAAGAGATGATCTAGCTAAATTTAATGAACAAAACCCTGGCAGAAGATGTTCTCCTTGAGAACTGTAAGAGATTTCATTCACCTGCCAAAGTGGTTCTGGTTGCCAGTTAAATTTCCAAGCTATGTTTCAAGGTGTCACTTTGGCTCTTTTGGCTCTGCTGCCAAGGAGGGTCTTCTAGAGTAGTGCCAAGTAAGCTTTATCCTAGGACCTGACCTTGCACTAATAGGGGAGAAGATTTGGGAAAGCAATTTATCCTTATATGTCAGGGACTCTGTAGCTTTCCCAGATGTTTCTGGATGACCAGTCCCATAATTCTTCACCATTGGCTGTTATGGCTGGGACTGATGGCAGTTGTAGTCTAACAACATCTGGAAGGCCTCACACTCCCCATCTCAGCCCTGGCATATGTAATAAAACTGCTTGTAAGTCTGAAACTAAATGGCAAAGAAAGACCAGAAGACAGTACATATTAAATTAAGCCATCCTGTTACCAAGAAAAATCTGATTATTATATTTACAACTTCATATCATGTTGTGTTTTCTATTCAGAATAAATCATAGCTGACTTCATGCATCCAATTCCCATTTGCAACAATCATCTTCTATAATGTAATGACACGTTTACACACCACTGCAGTAAAAAGAAAGGAAGGGAAAGACTCCTTTAGGGGACCCATCATCAATTAAAAAGTGGCACATTAAACTTCTTAAATCCTTTCTAATCTGCAGTATGAACGTGCATTTTATGTTAGGGGATAATTTAACACCCATAACCTAATTAAATGAAGTGAATGACAACTGTATTCTTGGCAGAAAAGATATCTCCACAAGTGGGTAATGTACATAGTTTAGAGACGGAAACCTTTTTGAAAAAGTTGCTATAGACGTTTGCCCTCGATCGTAAATCCAGCTAATGTTATGAGCTAAATTCTGTTCATAACGCACATGTGTACTAACACTGCATACATTTTTCCTCTGTTGAAAAACCACTGGTTTCCATCAGGCTACAGTTTCATCCACGGGAGCTATTTCTGCAAAGATTTATAGCTAGAGTAAGCAAGTGGTCTGTTTTTACGTTTCCAATTTCCAACATTATGATGAACACCTCTTTATTATTTTTAAATATTCTAGAAGGTTGTCAAGAAACTCTCTGACATGAAGGGAAGACTGGTGACAGAAAGATTACTACTTTGTTTGTTTGGATTAAAGCTAGTCCTAATCATTTAGTTGCCTAACGCTTGTTGATAGTTTGATGTCAAGGAGAGAGATGTTACCTCTGACTATTAGTTCAATGCAGAGAAGCCAACTGGGTGTCAAAGAGCCCATTCACATTGCACAATTTTG
This sequence comes from Sceloporus undulatus, assembly GCF_019175285.1. Taxonomy (NCBI): domain Eukaryota; kingdom Metazoa; phylum Chordata; class Lepidosauria; order Squamata; family Phrynosomatidae; genus Sceloporus; species Sceloporus undulatus. Next base: position 15,040,397 of record NC_056529.1, on the reverse strand, counting down.
GCACTATTATTCTACTGTAACTGTCATGGTTCCATCCCATAAAATCCTTGGGTTTTGTAGTTTAATGAGGCACTAGACTTCTCTAGTAGAGAATTATAAATTTGTTGATTGTTAATTGCTATCGAATTGACTTCAACTTATGATGACCCTATGAATGAGAAACCTCCAAGTCACCCTATCATCAACAGCTCTACTCAGGTCTTACAGATTAAGGGATCGTGGCTTCCTTGGTTGAGTTTATCCACCTAGAATGCAGTCTCCATCTTTTCCTACTGCCTTCTGCCTTCCCAAACATTATTACCCTTCCTAGAGAGTCATGTCTTCTCATGCTGTGTCCAAACTATGACAGTCTCAGCTTAGTCAGCTTGGCTTCCAGGCAGCATTCATGCTTGATGTGCTCTGGGACAGTGGCATCATTGGGGAGTTGCAGGGGCTGCGGACCTCACCAGGTGATGCCCCAGAGATGCTATTTAATTTCTTGTCACATGTTCAGACCACAAAATTTTCAGACCCAAGATAAGTATGAAAACATCAGCTAGATGTGGAAAAGGTGAAAACTGGTTGCTGGCAATAATGAAGGAGATACAATAAATAATAATAATAAAATACAATGTGGTGTAGTGGTTCAAATGTTGGACAAGGGCTTGGGAATTTTGGGTTCTAGAATGCACTCAGGCATAAGAGTTACTGGATGACCACAGGCTAGAGACTCTCAACTTGAACTACTTCCTAGGATTGTAGTAGCTTAATGTGAAGAAGAGGAGGGCCATATATACCATCTAGAGATTACCAGAGAGAAGATGGGATATAAATGTAACTACTAAATGAAAAAGACTGAGTGTTGATGTAGTGCTTTGAGCATCAGACTACAACTCTGGAGACCAGGGCTCAAATTATCACTCAGTCATGGAAACTCTCTTAGCCAGAGAGGAAGGCAGTGGTACCAACCTGAAGAAATCCAAGAAAAGTCCAGCATAGGTTTGCTTTAGGGTCACCTTAACTCCAAAATGACTTGGAGGCATGCAGCAACAGCAAACAAAATAAAAATAAGCAGACCTGGTAGCCTTTCCTCACCAGCAACCTGCCTCAATTGAAATTCAGCATGTTTATAGAAAGAGATCACTCTTATCCAAGTTTTTGCTTCTCATGCTTTCAGTTACCCGCAATCAATCATGGTCCAAAAATATTACTAGTACAGGGTTTGGTCCTATCCATGATTTCAGGCATCCACTGGGAGTCTTAGAATGTGTCTCATGAGATGGGGATACTCTACTGTCCTCTAGTGTCACCTGGCTGTTCATCTCAGGTCAGGAGGACTCTGGGATGTTGTTTGCCTGGCAAGTTGGAAATGTGTGCCGTTCTGTGAACTTCTTTCTTCTGACCTGAAGACCTGATGCCCAGAGTCAATTGGGAGCCAGCATACTGATCCACAGAACTAATGACTGAAAATGAATCTGTGTTTGAAAACTGGTAGATTTTTCTTCAGGGGTGAACATATCCAGCAGTGAAAGGTTCAGCACCTTGGACAGAGTTTAGACTCAACCCCAGAATAGATTCACCACCCCCATGGATATGAAAGCCACCAGCTCCTATTGATTTCCATCACTTTTCAAAGTGGCGAGTAACTAATATCTTTTGTTTTTAAACCTTCTAAAACTTATTTACGTGGAGAAGGTGATACAGAATAAATGGTTCATCCATAGCCTTTTATACTAGCTGGAAAGATGAGGGCTCATGAAATAATTACATTATCTCAAAGTAATATGGCTTTATTTCTTCTGTAACAGAGACACAGGACAATCTAATTAAATATCATGTATTTTATATCTTATGTAGATAGCAATAATTAAATCTGAGCTGAACTGCGCAGCATTGATGGCTCCAAAATCTAGCAGCCTAATAATAAGACAGGGCCTAGCACCAATCCTTGTTCCCCCTTAGTTGAAAGTTCAACATCTGGGTCATGTTAATAACCAGAGAGGATGTTCTCCAAGAAGAATTATTTCATCAGGAAGAGGCATTATTTAGCTGCATGTATTCATTTGAGTTATTTGTATCTACCTTTTGCAAAACCACTTTAAGGCGGGTTCTGATTTTTTTTTTCAAGAAATCAAAATCTGACAACAGTACAGCTGTAGCAAAAAGAAAGTAGATTAAGAAGGGGAAAACAGATAGGGAGAATTCCAGCCAGGCAGCAGATAAAAGACCATCCATTGCTCTTAACATTTAATTCTCTGTAAAACAGTCAAAAGCAGTTAAAAGTTTGGATGTCATTATGTGTCATTAGAACCATAGAAGAAAAAGATTCCACCACTCTCTAAGGACTTTATCACATGAGGAAAAATCAGGTGATTCAAAAGGCATTATCCAGGGAAAGTTGTGTGATCGCGGCTACGATTATCACACACATCATGATTAGAGAGGATTCATCCTGGGAATAACCAGGGAATAGCCAGCAACAAATCATTCATGGGATTTCACTGTGAAGGATTTATTGCTGGTTATTCCCTGGTTATTCCCAGATCAAGTCCTCTCTTATCAGTCCAATTTGTATGAAGTTTTAATCTTTGACAGAAGGACGGGGTATAAATAAAGTGTTATTATTTATTATTTGATTCTTGTGACGTCATGTGATAATCCTAGCCATGATCACGCAATTTTCCCTGGATAATGCCTTTTTAATCTCCCGATTTCCCCCGTGTGATAAAGTCCTAAAACAGCATATTCCACTGTCAAATCACTCTTTTTGTCAAGAAGTTCTTCATGATGTTGAAATGGAACCTCTTTTCCTGTAGTTTGTATCTGTTGCTCCATGTCTTAATCTCTTTTGCTACTTTTCTTTTTTTTGGGGGGGGGAACCCTTATAATTGCATAAAATGGCATAACCTAAGCTGCCGTTCCCACTTAGCTTTTAATACATTATTATTATTATTATTATTATTATTATTATTATTATTATTATCATTGCAATATTCAACTCATTATCTGTAACTTGGTAATTTGTAACTGGTGGTTCCTAATTATGATAATATGCAAGCAAAAAACCTCTTCACTATCAGTTAGCAATAACTGTGAGCGCCAGTGTAGTTTGGCTAGTTTGCAACTTGGGATATCCAAGCTGTGTTCACCACAGAACTATGGAACTCACAGTGTTAGTCCTTGATCTACCTCACAGGACTGTTGTGAGTATACTGTTGGGAAGAAACAAGCCATGCGCACTGCCTTGAGTTCATTGGAAGAAAGATGGGCTATAAAATAGCAAATAAATAGTCCATAAACATCCCATTTCTTGACTCTTAGTTCACCAGTTAACTTCATCGCATACGCATGCTATTCCTGCACCATGAGGACTATCCCCTTACATAATTATTTCTATGCGAGGTAAGACTAATCTCCATTGGCCTGGATTTTCTCATGGCCTGACCCTTTTGTCTCCTCTAGGGATGAGGGCAGAGACTTGCAATCAACATGGAAAATGGAAAGAAAAGCAGGAGGGGAAATGAGATCAATTTACAATGAACAGAGGGAGAGAAAGCATTGTGTTTATGGGAAGCGAGTGCATTCTCTCCTTTGGATTATTTAAAAATGTAAAGAACACAAGTGCATTCGTGCGGAAATAGGCTGAATAATTTTATATGGCTATTAAACATTCTGAAACAATGAGGAGAAAAGTTTAACTAAGCACTTGAGAGTAGTGTGCAACTGGCAGGGAATTGGTTTCATGACCAAATAAAAGATTGCCTGGAAATTGCACTTTATATGGTGGGTTTGTGTATATGTGACAGATATTAAGGTTTCATGTTTATTTATTATTTTTATTAATTTATGTTTATTTTTGTTTTGCTCTGTTTAAAATTTGTCTTTTGCTGTGTTTAGCATTCATGGACTGTGTCTGTTTTCTCAACAAATATCTTAAGGTGACCCTAAATTAAACAGATAACAGGGTTTTTTAAGCAAGATATGTTCAGAAGCGATTTGGCATTGCCTTCCTTTGAGGCTGAGAAAGTGGGACATGCCCTTGTTCATCCAGAGCATTTACATCTCCAAAGAGGGATTCAGACCTTGGTCTCCTAGTTCAACACTCAAACCACTGCATGAATAGTACTATAAGGTTTTTGAGTTGGAAGGGACTTGCATTTTCTTCCCATTAGTTTGTAGCTGTACTCTTTGTTGCAAGAGGGAAGTCTGTTCCATCTGTAAAACAGCCGTTGAGATATTTGAAGACAGCTGTCATGTTTCCCTGTAATTGTTTCCTCTTCCAGCTAAACATATCCAGCTCTTTCAAATGTTCCTCAAAGGACTTAGTTGCCAGACCTCTCAGGATCCTAGATGTCTTCTAGCATATCCTCATTTGCAGTGTTTGTATGTCTTTTCTGCTATATAAATTCTCGTGTTGGATCACAGATTCACTAAACCCGCTGTGTATCCAATGAGACAAAATGAAGGCCGTGGTAAAGTTTTCGATCCCAGACTGTCAGCTATTTTTGAATTCCTGTATATATACATTATTATTTTTCTATTTGCTCTAGAATGTACATCTGTGGCTTTTTTCAGAAAGCTGCAGACTTGCATTCATTTTTCACGGAACTTCATATGAAATAATTTTTATAAATGTAGGTTCTAACACTCACTTTTTCATTTTCTTCAGGTCATAAGTAAAATCATCAACGTCAAGCATGGCAACACTGCATGCATACAAATATATGTGCATGGATATCTAAGTACCATGCAATGTCCAGCTATTATTTTTCTATTTGCTCTAACCCTTACTATCGCCCTTAAGGTTAGGAGATGCCCAAAGGAATGCACCTACAATCCAAGAGTATCACCAGAGGAAAAGCCAATCCAGTCCAGGGTCATACATGGACAGTCAGAAACAATGGCGGCTCCCTGTATACATGGTTCTTCTAGAGCCGTGGCAGCGGCATAACACGCTGTGTGGATGCTGTGTGACGCTTACGTAACAATGGCGGTGCCCCATGTATATAGGGCACCACCATTGTTATGCCCTCGTCACATGCTAGGGTTTCCCAAGGTGAAACACAAAGCAATTGTTTTAAGCAGTTCCTCCATGTGTTTGCATGTGTATGGAGGATGGTAGCCCCTGGCCCTGCTTCTTTCTTTGCACCCTCATGCTTGTACATTCAGAGAGAAACATGTGAGCAGGGGCAGCTACAGCCGAACAGTTTACTTGCAAGAAAACGCTTGCAGTCAGGCACCCTCATTGTATACAGTTTTCAAATTTATGGAACAAAGTGGATCCATGAAACAATAAATTAATTGGAACCAGGTACGGCTGCTTTTCTTGGGGTCTGTAAAATAACTTAGGAACAATGATTATTGTACACATGTAAGAAACTTTACCAGGAAAGCACTAATATTTGTTTAATTGAAACTTGAGTTTCTAGTAAATAAAAATCAACTTTAGTTCATGAATTGGAAAAGGGTTACATATACAGACATTCAGAACTCTTTTGACTTTACAGATGGCCACCTGCCAGGTTTTGAAGAACGGAAGCTTTATTTCTTTTTACTTTTTAAATAGCCATTCTTTTGTTTTCTCCCCTCCATACATTTATTTGGATAACATTTTTGTTCTCTTTTTCAAACTCACTATTTGGGGGGGGGGGGGCGATATCAGGCAAATGTACCATGTGCTGGAGACTACATATCAAAGGGAGGAACTGGCAAAACCACCTCTGAGTATTTCTTGCCAAAGAAAACCCTAGGAAATTAATTGGGTTGCCACATATCAACAAGTGATTTGTAGTCACATACATTCTGACCTGACAGCATATATGTGCTTAGAAAGGTAGCATGGTGCAATGGTTTGAATGTTGGACTTGAACTCTAGAAGACAAGGATTTGAATGCTTGCGTAGCAATGCAATGTCCAGCTAGTTATTCCTTACTATCATCCTTAAGGACAGCAGATGCACAGAGGAGTACACCTACAAAACCACTGGGGGATCTTGAAAAACTTTCGGTGGAGTAATTGTCTTCTGGAGGGTGGTTTGAACACAGGACTATGACAATTGAGATCAAGGCTTGGAACCTCCTCCCCTCCCAAGTGACCTTGAGCAAGTCACACACTCTCAGCCCCAGAAACCTCCATAACAGACTCACTTTAGGATTGCCGTAAGTCAGAAACAACAGCAACAACGATTTAGTTGTACCCTGCCTCTCCCAACGGATCGACTTGAAATGATTTGAAGACACACAACAACAACAACAAATTTCTTCTGAGAATGCAAAATAATGCTGAGATATGAGTTTTTCCCAAAACAAAATTTCAAGCAAAAAGCAAACTTCTGAGTGTTTGTGTGTGTGCAAGTGTGCATGCATTGCTATGAATAATAAGAGCAAAAATATATCCAGGCAAATTGAGAAATGTCCTAAGCTAAAGCTACAACCAAAGTATGTGCCAGTTGTTAATTTAAGAGTAACTTTTCCACATTTTGACACTTAATTTAATTTTAGTTCTTTCTGGGAGGTGAGGCGTGAATTATTTGAAGCATGTAAATCAAAGGGGTACAATGTTGGGGTGGAATTTTTCCCCCCTTCTTGCCGTTATATGCTAATCTTTTGAAGATCCTTTCCAATTCTCTGTAAGTCAGGCAAAACCAAACAAATGTGATTGCAGCTGATTGTGGTTTAGAGCAGTGGTTTCCAAACTGTGTCTCCTGAGAAATTAAATCATCAACAGCTCCTGAAAACTTTCAACACCCATCCACATGTACAAAGTTGTTCACTGCTTCTCTGCATCAGCAATGCAAAGATTTTTGGCTTGAGCGATCTGTCTTGCTTTTATCTAAAACTCTGAAATTTAGCTACTAGAGTCTGATGCACAATAAATGCACAGAGAACTAAGGAATCTTAAGCTTAGGAGCTTCTTTGAAATATTAGAACAGAACAGAGCTCACAGATTTTTTTTTTAAAAAAACATTGATATATGAATCCATCAATGGTGTCTGGGAAATTCCATGTATTGGGGTCACATTGACAAATAACCTGAATCATCCCCAATAGGATGTAGCCTGGTTGCGGGATGCAAGCAGGTATTATCACATGTAATTTATTGCCACCACTGCCCCTGGGCAGCTGCATCCCAGCCACATTCTGGGTCCCAGCCATGTTTCAGAGGCCACTTTTCAAAGTCAGAAAGTTTCCAGCTTCAAAAAGTGGTGATCGAGGTGCAGATGGGACCTGGGATGCATCTGGGACCCAATTCACTCTAGACACCATGAAAAAGAAGTAGGAAAAGAAGACGGCCATATTATAGGTGATTGATTCAATCAAAAAAGCCATTGCCCCAAATTTGCAAGACTTGCCTTCAACTGAATGGGGCTCTTGGAGGTCACTCATTTAGGGGCATCATGTATATTGACTCACTATTCAACAACTGATTGAATAGGTCTATTCTAGTTGGGTCCCACCAGAAGCATGCCAGCCAATATGGACGACCCTCCACATTTGTGGCTTTGACTTTTGAGGATTTGATTATTTGCGGTTTTGATTAATATGGCCTCTTGAGGAATCTCTAGGTCCTCAAGTGCAACTCTGCCAGAAGCTGACCATAGAGTTAAAGCAAGCAATAGCAAGTAAATTTCTATACCGCTTATCAATGCACTTAAGCACTCCCTAATCAGTTTACAATGTGCGAGCTAATTGCCCGCAACAATCTGGGTATTCATTTTAGCAACCTCAGAAGGATGCCAGGATGAGTTGACCCTGAGCACCTGGCTGGTATTGAACTCACAACCTTGCAGTTTGTGAGTGAGTGACTGCAGTACAGGCCTTTAACCACTGTGCCACCAGGGTTCTGCTGGAGTTCTGCTGGAGAATGTAGAAGTTCCTAGACAAAACACTTCTCTAGGACTCTATGGTCAATTTCTGGCAGATGTTGACCACACAGTTGCCCTGGTGGACCTGGAGATTGCTAGAGAGGTGAACAGGTAAACAGACTTCACAAAAATAATCATGTTTTTTTTATTTGCAGTTTTTCCATATTCCATATTCCATATTCCATATTCCATATTCACTCCTAACCCCAGCAAATGTGGAGGGACCACTGTATATGTCTGCTGTTCATTTTCCAGCTGAGGAGGTTTCCTGGCATGCAAGAAACTCCATTAGATGGAATACAGGGAGATATAAGACTGCTGTGAGATTCTTTGTACTCTGAGAAGTATATATCTTCCCAGAAGCAATGGCATCCCCATACTGGGTGCCACTTGGTGCAGAGTGGGGGGTGGCTGCCAAGGAGAGGAGCATGTGTGCAGCCTTCCTGCTCCTCCAAGCCATGGCATTTAAAGTGGTATCAAACTGCTTTATTTCTGCTGTGTGGCAACTACACAAAGTTCTACTTTCAGGATCAACCCTGCCTTTGAATCATTTTGTTTTATTAAAGTTGTAACGGCAATTAGCTTTTCTAGATTTTATAGTTGTATTTATATTCCATGGATATGTTTTGACTTGCCGTGTTATTACTTGTGGTTACAGCAATAAATTTGCTTACAACAGTGGGGTCCCTACATAGGGTTGAAAAGGAACACACATACTCACACACACACATGGCAAGAGATGCTGATGGTAGAGGCACAGGCATGGAACTGAACAAGATTTTGCCAGCCTCATCGATTTCACAAACTGTCAAAGGTAATGCCTTGCTTTGTGGAGCACAATAACCCTGTTATAAATTAGCAGGAATAAGTACTGTACTCATATTGTGTGGGCAATTCCCTTGTCCAAACACAGAGGTCAAAATCTTTTAACAAATGCACCTTTTAAACAGATTTACCACTGCAAACCTAAACATAATTAGGAAAATGCAATCAGGAATTTATCGAACCAAAACCTTATATGAATAGAAACTATTTCCCCCCTCCCATTTATAATTTTTTCCCTGGGGATATAGTAATGAAGACAAGAATATGATGGATTTACTACTCTTCATGAAAAATGAAATGCTCCAGCAAAATAAATATGTTTTCAGGTTTTACTGCTGGTAGTTCAAAATCCTACATAGAGAAGACAGCATCTAAATTTATGGTCATAGTGTTAACATGGAACTTGCTCAGTGCCTCCTTGTTTGTGGATTGTGCAGCTGAATTTGCAACAAAATGTGTATTTGGGGAACCAATGTGCAACCATGTCCAGTTATGAGCAAGATAACATGTGCATGTTCCAGTAACATGTGCATCCACGCACAACTGTGCAATATCTTTCAATACAGCTAAAATGGCCCCTAAGAAGTAATATTAAAAGCGTCTAAGAAGCTGGTATCATATGTGGTGGAAATGGCCAAAGATTCAAAAATTCTGGAGGAATATTCACAACATTATTCAAAACATCTTAGACATTAACTACAAACTGCTCCCAGAAATTTATTTGTTAAATATGGTTAATAAAATTATTGAACAAGAAGTGAAAAAACACCAAAACATTACATTATATATGATTACCTTTGCAAGATTACTCTTAGCGCAAAAATGGAAACAGAAAGACTTACCTACATTAGACGAATGGCTAGAAAAATAGTTAGATAATATAGAGATGGACCGATTATCAAAATGGATAGAAGAAAAACCATCTGATACAATGAAAAATGAGTGGGAACCAGTAGTCAGATACTGTAAGACAAAATGGCTATAATACAAAATGCATATATATTGGGAATACCCATGACATCTCAAACAGAGAGGAATAATTAGAAACACGTTGGAGTTACACAAAAAGATCAACATAAAAAATAGGAATACATTGAAGCAAATCAAAGTTATAAAGAGCCAAGAAAAGCAAAGGGAGATAAACTGAAGAAATTGGTAAACTCTCTTTTTTTTCTCCATTGGAAATGTAAATATTACTGTATGAAAATATCCATAAGAAATAATGTAGAAAGAGATATATTGTAAAAACAAAAATACAAATGTTTAAAGAAGTTGTAATAAAGAAACTATCATTAATAATAAAAAGGGTCTAAGAAAGCAACACTTGTTAGATTGGTAACAGAGGGGCTTTACAGACCATCCCGAAAGGGTGGCCTGTAGCCGTCCTCTTTTATGCTGCAAGGAAGCTGCACCAACCAAACACTGCAGCCTCCGTCAGGAGAGAGCCCTTGTTGTGCCATTTGCGCACTCGCGCAGATCAATGATGCACGCACGACGTGGCAATGTTTGGACATTGTGCCGCACCTGCTTCATCATGGCGGTGCCCATGTGGATGGGGCTGAGTCATGATGGTGCCGGACATGTGCCAGACGCTCCACACTCCCGAGCCCTAAAATCGGCCCCAGACCACTGCTTTCCGGCAGTCTGTACAGGGCCAGCGTTTCCTCTCCACTTGTTACATTCTTTTTAAAATGCTAATTTGTTATGTCCTTATGGCCAAAAATAGGAATTCCTTGAGGAAGTGGTTTTGTTCCTATAAGCCAGTCCTTCCAAACTTTGATCAGAAGAAGTTCAAAGGGATCCAGGGGAAGATGTGAGGGTGGCCCCTGACATGGACCTGAGACCTCAGTAGCTGTATTAGGAGGTTGTGGGTATTTCAACACATACTTTTAGCAAGCATTCAACATTTGAAAAAGCCTCACCTCATTTCCTCTGTTATTTTAACATACAAAAAGCAAAATTAGGATGCCTTTAATCCTTCAGAGATAATTCATTAGGAAAAAAAATGCTTGGTAAGGAAGAAGACAGTAGGAAAAGAGGAAGACAATTTTACAAGTAGATAGACTCAATCAAGGAAGCCATGGCTCTGACTTTGCAAGACCTGAGAAGAGCTACTGGTGACAAGGTGACTTGGATGTCCCTGGAGTTGACTTGAAAGCAACTAACAACAACAACACAACCCTACAGAAGCACTGTCACTCTACCTATTTCCTACAACATTGACTCCTCAAACTGTACAACTCCCAACTCTCATTAAAAGCAACATTTTGTGTCACAATCACAGCATGGAATAATCTAGAAGCTTCTTTGTGTTGTGGTTGATAACTGATGCTGGTGATTTCTCACTCAACAGAAGAAGAGTGTGTGGTATGTGTGCACCAGGGGAAGGGAAGAGAGAACGAGAGAAACGTTTTCTTTTTTTTCATGATTCAAACAACTCCATTGAAAAGAATAATTGCTTGCGGCTATTGATAATTTGAGACGTCTGTGATCTTTCCTGGTTAACAATGATGTACAACAGTGATGCATAATGGAAAGAATGCTTTGAGATTCACTCTTGCCCTCCCCCCAGTTTACAGACAAACATACACACATACCCTCAAGCACACCCCTCGTATTTTGGAGATGATCCATTCTGGCCTTCCTGAGCCCATGCACTTGTACAAATTAAAAATAGATTGATCTCAGTGAAAAGCATGGCAAGTGGAAGTGAGTGAGAAGAACATGGGAACACTTTTTTTAAAAAGCTAGAAATTAAGACAATATTGTTAAATTCTAGATTAGCTGCTTTCACCCCTTCATTCTGATTCCCATACTGCAGAACAGCATCTCCAAGTTGAAGAACCAACTAGACTTGGCTATAAAATTCAGAGACCTAGCTGTGCAGATTGGAATATGAGTATGCCAAGGGATCTTGTAGCACCTTTAAGACTGAGGGGATCAACACACCACCCCTTTGGAGTGGCCTGCAGCCACCCCTTTCCTCACCAGATCCGGTTGCAGCAACTACATGCCATGGCCCTGATCTGGCCTTTCTGCGGCGTAAAAAGAAACCACAAAAAGTGGCTCCTTTTTGCGCAACAGAAAGAGCGCCCTAGCCACCACCATGGCAGATTTCAGTGCTCCTTTGTCGCAGTGTGTTTAAACACTGCACCAACAGAGCACTGTGAGACCCTCTGCCGTGCAGTTGGGCATACAGCATGACTCTGCCGTGGGAGTGGCCAAGCATGCATACACCACACCCCCATGCTGCACCCATGCCAGCGTATAAAACCTGTCTGTAGAGGCCTGACTGTGCAAAAGATGTTGTAGCATATGACCAAGTCTAGAAAAGCCTGTGCTACAATTTCTTTCGCTCAGGTAGTCTCAAAGGTGATGCAAGATTCTTTTGCATAGATAGATTTGGCTATGTGCTGATGTCACTGGAGTCCAGTATTTTTCAAAGTGCCTGAAATCAGGACTGCTTCTGAATTTGCCTTTTCTCTCATCACCACCACCTTGCAGCCTAAAACAAATAATCTGTTTTACAGATGAGCATCCAGAGATGTCCACACCCAGCAATGTGGGAAAATGAAGTCATAGGCATATGTGATCATTATGCAACTCTCTGCCTTCTTTTATAATAGATATCCTCTTTTTAAGTAGTGGCTGAATATCTAGGAAAGAGAGCCAGCTTGATGTAGTGATTTGAGCATTGGACTACAACTCTGGAGACCAGGGTTTGAATCCCTCTCAGCCACAGAAATCCACTGAGTGACCCTGGGCAAGTCACACTGTCTCAGCCTCAGAGGAAGGAAAAAGCAACCGCCTAAACAAATAAACCTTGCCAAGAAAATCCCATGGTAAGTTCACTTTCAGGTCACCATAAGTCAGAAATGACTTGAAGGTCCACAATAACAACAATGCAGGAAACAGTTCATATTCTCTCAGCCTCAGAGAAAGGCAATGCCAAACCTTGGCTGCATCTGCACTGCAGAAACAATGCAGTTTGACACTGCTTTAACAGCCATGGCTCAATGCTATTCTGGGACTTGTAGATTTGTGAGACAGCCTTCTTTATCAGAGAGCTCTGGTGCCACAACAGGCTACAAATCCCAGGATACCATGGGATGGAGCCATGACAGTAAAAGTGGTGTCAACGTGCATTATTTCTGCAGTGCAGATGAGCCTGAACACATCTTGTCAAGAAAACTATGTGATAGACATGCCTTGGGGTAGCTATAAGTTGGAAATAACTTCAGGATACACATCCATCACCATCACAACAGTATTTATCCTGTGCTTGGGAATAGAAAAGAATATGGGACATTGTTGATCACCTCCTACAGCCAAGTTCATTTTTACCAGTGCTTCTTACCCCAACCCCCCAAAAACAGATTGGAAAAATGGACAGACCACCGGGGAATACAGAAAGCTTCCTAAATCCAAAATTTAGGAGCCACTGATTTAATGGCTATGGAAAGCAAACAAAAGCGAAAATAACTGAGGACCCTTTGAACTGAAGTAAGTAAGCAAGTTTAAGAAACTACACAATTAACAGAAGTGTGCCTTTCAAATATGAAGGAAATCTGGAAGAAGGACCCTATGATTAAAAGTTATGGAAAAAGCTCAAACAGCAACAATGCCAGAGTCCTTTCTGAATGAGCACACAGTTCTTTCAGAGACAAAACTGCAGTAAAGTTGTGTCTTCATGGATGGGTAAGGAAGTATAAAATAAAATGCAAAGCCATACATCGTGGTGTGTCATTGCGAAGAAACCTCCCTAAATGCTTTCATTGTCAGCTGTATAAATCCTCTGGAAGACATTACAGGCCTTATGATAATATTTTCCCAACCCTTTGGTTCATCTGTATAAGGGTGTTATTTTTAGAGTAATTGCATGAATCGAGAGAATCGTTCCAATGTTATCCTATATGGGCACATGTATTTATATATGCATACGGGTGGACAAAGAGCAAGTGAGCAAAATCAAAGCAATTTGGGAATTTAGATATTGGTCATAAAGAGTTTGGCTCCAATCTCAACTGTTAAAGGTTTGGGTTAATGCTTCATTAGACAATTATGAATAACGGGTAATTTCCCCACTGCCCCCCCCCAAGCTGTGCATTACATTCCCAGCTGTGGGTCACTCTGAAAAAGCAAAGAGGTTGGCCCCATTGTTCATAGCTAAAAAGCAAAGAGGATTAAGTAATGACATTCTTATTAAAAAGGTTTGATGAATGAAATGCCATAATTAAGCGGCTTTTGTTCTTCCCAATAGCATTCAAAATTGTTAATCTATAACTGGCTGTGTATAGATCCATATACATCCATCATTTTTAGAGCAAGAAAACAAAACCAAAAAAACATGCATCTCTCTTTTACGCCTTAAACTGAAAATAAAGGCTCAACAGGTTGCTTGCTTTACCATGCTTTTTTAAAATGGCAATAGCCTGCTTAGCAATGGCCATGTGGATGAGATTTATCAAAATATGAATTCAGAGGAAGCATTTTACCATGCAAGGGAACTAGTTTTAGACTGAAATGTTTAGGTCATGTGCATCTTGAATTCTTGTTAGCCTTCTAACAAAGGTTGCACATGATTCTTAAAATGCAGTTTCTTAAAATGCTTATAACCCTTAAAATGCACCCTTAAAATCTTTCACTTAAATGTGATGTGGCAGGTAAGAAAGCCCATGCAATTCTTGGTTGCATCAATACATGTATAATGTCTAGATTGAGAGAGAGAAATAATAATACCACTCTAATTCTGCTCTGGTCAGACCTCACCTAGAATATTGTGTCGAGTTCTGGGTGCCACAATTCAAGAAGGATGTGGACAAACTGGAGAGGGTCAAGAGGAGGGCAACCAGAATGGTGAATGGTCTGGAAACCATGCCCTATGTGGAAAGGCTTATGGAACTGGATATGTTTAGCCTGGAGAAGAGAAGGTTAAAGGGTGATATGATAACATTTAAACATTTGAAGGGATGTCATATTGAGGATAGAACAACCTTGTTTTTTCGCTACTCCAGAGATGAGGACATGGAGCAATGGATTCAAACTACAGGTAAAGAGATTCCACTAAAATATTAGGAAGAACTTCTAGATGGTGAAACCTGTTCAGTAGTAGAACATGCTCCCTTGGAGAATGGTGGAATCTCCCTTTTTGGATGTTTTAAAACAGAGATTGGATGGCCATCTGCCAGGAGTACTTTGTGTATTCCTGCATGGCAGGAGGTTAAACTTCCAGCTCTTTGGTTCTATGATTCATGGTGGCCCTACAGTGCACTATGTAGCCAAATTCTGAGGGTAGTGACAAGTTGCTGACTTCATTGGCTCTTAAAACTGGGAGACACCCCCCCCCGGGGTTTGAAGCACAGAGCTTTGTATACCAACAGCCATATAGCCACTATATACTCTTTCATAAATTTTGCGGTAGGGATTCCCCCCATATCCCTGCAAGCTACTCTATTTACAAAGGAGCCTTTGGTAAACTTCACTCCCTTCAACCCAGCCCTCCCTTAGGCCTCTATTGTTTGCAGGATGCTTTCACCTCCAGCCTTCCCAGTGTTCTCAAAAACTGGCATCGCTCTGTGAAACTCTCTCAGCAGAAGCAGCCAGCTGGAGAAACAGTTTCAGGAGTTCAATGGGCAAGGGTTTTTTTTTTTTTAAAGGGGAATCGCCAGGCAGCCGAAGAAGGTAAGCTTTTAATAAACACCACATGTCCCAGTGCCAGCTTGGAAACAGTGCAGAAGCACATCTGATTTTTCACTCAAAGCCTTCAAGATTTACAAGGGTTTTCCTTTGCTTAAAGGGGAAAAAAGTCAAATAAACCTTCTTCTAGAGTTGTGGTGGATTGTGACTGCAGATGGTGTGTGTGTGTGTGTGTGTGTGTGTGTGTGTGTGTTTGACAGGCATCAGTTCATTATTTAGGTGCCTGCCACTGATGCTTGAAAATTTGCAAACAAAGGCAGCTCCTGTGTCTTTCCAGGGCCTTCCTTGTCATCAGGCATCTTAAAGTGCTTTTGCAGAGGATATAATTACACGTTCGCACCAAAGACAGTTTATACAGTCTAACTGGCAAGTGGACGGCTGTTGAGTTCTAGCCCACGTGCTGCTGGCAGCCAGCAGCAAACATACGGCCCAGAGATCTCTGGAGAGCGCAAACAGATAGGAATGGTTAGGAGCATGTTTTCTTAGTAAAGTGTGAGAGAGTTATTGGCACCAAAACTGCAAAGCAGAGTGGAAGTGTGTTCTGGCATCCAAGCTGCCTGCCGCGTCACAGTCTTATCTGATAGGCCAAACTTCAGTAGCTTTCATAAACAAGACCTTTTTTTTCCCTCCAAAGCAGCCAGCAAAAAAGAAGAAGAAAGAAAGAAAAAAGAGTGGAGCCCTTCTGTTATGAGCCTGGGAAAGTCTGACTGAAAATAGCAACTTCAGAGACATCAGAGAAAGGGTTAGCTCATACAGATTACATGCAAAAGCTCCTGGGTTTAATTTATGGACTCTGCCTGAAATCCTGTAGACAGACCCTCCAACTGTCGAAATTTGGCAAGGGCAGTCCCAATTAATCCTCCGCCATCCCACTTTTTAAACTGATTCTAAAATGCCCTGTTTTTTCTCACTTCCTCCCACTTTCTCCCTTTATCCTCAGCTTAATTCAGCTGCTGCAAATTAGTTAGCTAACCCAGCAGAGGGAAGAGCAAAATAGGGAGTGGAATCTCACCCTTCCCAGTAGGATCACACAAAAGCAAACTGCTGCAGTGACTCCTAGCATGTGTATTCTGCATAACTTTTGTCTTTTTAATTACACTCTGATATTGCTTTGTCAACGGTGTCCCTGCTTTCAGTTGTAAAATATTCAAAGGTATGTGTAACGTCACTGCCCAATCCACTCAGGTCACAGATTGGAAGCAATGTTGAGATTGGGGGGCAATTTTCACACTCATTTCTCCATAGCAGGCCAAACTAGGGCCATAATTATATGAGTGAAGTTGCTATTTGTCATCAAGTTGGCTTCAACCCATAGCAACTGTATAAATGAAAGACTTCCAAGAGCCTCACTCATCCTTGTTCAGGTTTTCCAAACTGAGGGCTATGGCCTGTGGTCTTCCTCTTTTCCTACTGCCTTCAACTTTATGGAACACCATGGTTCAAATTCCAGCTTGGCCATGTAAACCCACTGGGTGGCCCCTCTGAAACTTGCCAAGAAACCCCCATGATATATTCGTATTAGGGTGGTCATGAGTCGGAAAGGGCTTGAAGGCAAACAACAACAATAAATCCTCTTTTGCAGTGACTCATGTGTCTCTTTATATGTCTGAAGTATGATAGCCTCAGTTTAGTCATTTTTGGCATCCAGTGAGAGTTCAGGCTTGATTTGCACTAAGACCGATTTATTTGTCTTTTTGTCAATCCATGGTATCCACTAAACTCTCCTCCAGCACTACATCTCAAATTAGTTGGTTTTCCTCCTATCAGCTTTCTCCATTGTCTAACTTTTACAACCATACGTAGAAATCAAAATAACTACATTAGATTCCTACACTTCCACCTCTTACATTGCCCTGCTTGTGCCAAAAGTACATCCAGAATAAGGACTATCCATGTTAAATAAGTAGAGTTGAAGCATACGGTATAACGGTAGGCTAGGAAATACGTAAACAGAAAGGCTTAGGATGAAGTCAGACCATCATGTTTCATGTTATGTGTGGCTCAGGATGTATTTTTAGTGCACTTCAGCCTATAATTACACATGCTTTACAGTCTTCAGAAGGCCCATTTCTTGAAGGAAGAGGTTATGATTATATAATGCCAGTTATTTTTGATTGGGTAAAATGCATTTTTAGTGCCTCGCTAAGCCTTACTGCTTGGCTACAGGGAAGCCAACTCATTTGAGATTCATTGAGGATAATGGGCTGTGAAATTATTTGATAAGCATTAATTTGGCAAGCCCTTTATCTTATGTAGCTGGAGGAAGCACTGCGGAAGTTCGGAATTCCAAATCAACACAGAAGGGGGAAGAACAGCATCAAGAATGTCTCCCCACTTTCCAACTCCGTTTGGTGCAAAACAAAGGCTACCAGGTTTGATTTCCCCTCCTTGTTTAAGTGACACTAACAGTTCACCCATTACATAAAGTACAAGAGGATAACATGCTTGTCCCAAAGAACTTGCAAGCGTGAACTTGGTGAAGAGAAGAGTGAAGGGTGACATGGCTTCACTCTTTCAATGTTTCAAGGGCTGTCACACAGAGGAGGGTATAGGCTTATTCTCTGCTGCCCTTGTGGTTAGGACCAAGTGTAATGGGTTTAAGCTAAAGGGGGGTAGATTTTGATTGAATATTAGGACAAATGTCTTGATGGTAGGAGTGGTTTGGCAATGGAAGTAACAGCTAGTGGGGTGTCCTCTGGATATTTTTCAGAAGATGCTGGAGAGATGCCTGGGGATGTTCTAGATCAGTGATTCCCAAACTCTGGCCTTTCAGGTGTTTTGGACTTCAGCTCTCAGAATCCCAGACCATTGGCCAAGATGGCTGAGGTGTCTGGAAGCTGAAATCCAAAACACCTGGAAGACCAGAGTTTGGGGATCATTGCTCTAGGTGGAGATTCTGCATTGAGCAGGGGGTTGGACTTGGTGACCGTGTTCTGCTCCCTGATTCTATCACTTTAGTGCAAAAATGACTATTACATTATTGAGCAGCAGTGAGGAACCTTTGGCTCGTCTCATCCACAATTATTGGTCATGCTGGTTTGGGCTTCTGGGAGTTAAAAGTCCAAACATACTCTGGAGGCTGCAGTTCACACACCCCTAAACTTGATCCGTCAACACACAGGAACATCAGGAACATGATTATTTTCATCTAACTTTATATCATCCCAGTTCTGAAAACTGGCCAAGGCAATAACATTTTACTTAGATCAGAGAAAACTATGCCTACCTGGATGGCAACCCTACCACTTTTAAAGGCACAATCATGGTTTGTGTGGGGTGCCAGCACAGTCCAAGGGGCCAATCACAAATGGAAAACCGCTTAGACAAAATGCTCTTCAGTTTTATTGAGATTCTGTGCCAGATGCTCAGGAGGTTCTTGGCAGATCAACAAATCAATGTAGAAAGGGGGTCTCCTGAGAGTTGACACTAGGAAATCCACTGGAGAAGATTGTTGAATGAGAAGGCAGTCTTGTGATACAAGGATCATGTCTGAAATTTAGGAATAAGTGGTGTGTGCCCTCACAGTATAACACAAATTTGATGAGGGTTTTTAAGGGTAAAGAATTACTCCTTTTGATACTGCTTTCGATACATTTAGGAAGGAAGTGGAGCGTTTCTGTGGGTCTGTTCTGTGTGAAACGTGTTGCTGGATCCAACCAGCTGAGTCAAGTTTTTCATTACGTGACAATATTGACTGAAGAAAACAGCAAACAGCTCTGGTGAAAATCAATCAGTGTTTTGCAAAGCTATTGCAAAATAAAATACCAACCAGCTGTTAGATCTAAAAGTAAAACAATCAATTCCATTAAACCCAAGTGTGCTAAGATGGCAAAATTTCAGCTGCTGAGGATACAATGCAAATGGAACTCGTGAAAGTGGAGAAAATTTCTGCTTGAAAGATATCATGTAATTCTTTCCTGGGGTGTAAATACTAGGCCTGCCTCCAAGCTCCCTCACATTGTGAATCTCTTCCTCTTTCTGGGTTCTCTGGGGCCAGCTATAATTGAATATTGCAAACACAAATGCACTTTAAATTTCAATACAGTGCTCCCTTTCCTTTTGTGGGGGATCCGTTCCGTATCCCCCAAGCATAAGGGAAAAACCGTGCATGTTTGTGCTTCATTGAAAATAATGGGGCGCGTGCAAGCGGTGTGGTGCGGTGCACATGCCATAGTTTTTGTTTAGAATTAAATCCATCCTCCGTTGCATAAATACCTAAATTCAATTGTTTGTCTTGACTAAATTAGTCCCATTTAACCAAGGCATTAATATGAGTGTTGACTTAATATACAGCAATGAGTCTATACTAGTTGGGACTAGCAATTAGATTCAGACCTATGTGACCGTGGCTGGTAACAGCAAGGAAACATAAAACTGCAATATAATAATAAAAATGTGTTTATGAAAACACTTATGTTTTAATATGTTAAAACATGCGCTAAAATGTTAGAAGAGCAGTTAAAAACATCCGCCGATTAAGACTAAAGCTACCCCCCACCTTAAGTGGGAAACCAAAGGCTAAAGGCAGAACTGGAAATGTTACTAAGTCACTGGCTATAGTTCAAATACTTACCATTATGTTACAATTATCTTACTTTCCAGTTTCTCAAAAGTAATAAAAATAGTTGATTGGTTAATTAATTGATTGATTGGGTTTATATCCCACCTTTCTCCCTAATGGGTATATAATAATTTACATCTTTAAAAAGGCCCAACTAAAACATTAGTTTACAACAATTTGCAAAAGGAATTAAATAGCAACATTATTCAAAACATGCTTGAAAACAGCTAAAACACTGGTTGCTTTTGGTTCCTTCTAAAGAAGCTCGACACTGTAAGTTACATACCTCTGAACAGGGTGACCAGATGTCCTAACTGCAAAGGAGGACAAGGCATTGCAAAATGAAGGACGCTGAAGAAAAAAATAGAGGGCATGACTACAGAAAAGCCAAAGAACACTCATATAAATGTAAATTCATGCTTTTTAGGCATGCTCCAAATGGAGAATGTTTTGGAATCCCTCCTGGACAGAAGGTTGAAATGTAGGGCAGGTCCTGAAAAAGGAAGACATCTGGTCACCCTGCCTGTGATACAGAACACACTTTCCTCTTGTCCTATCCACCCTGAGTCCTTTCACACTACACAGTGTTAGCATTGTGATGCTACATTAATTGCCACTACAACATCCTGAGGGATCCTGACAAAGGTGTCACTAGATCTCACTGGCTGATCATTCTCAATACCTTTCTCTAAACTGCAGATCCCAAAAATCCATGGGATGTGCCACAGCTAAAGTGGAACCATAGAGCTGTATTGTGTAGTGTGAAAGGGCCCTTTGTTGTTAGCTCAGTGTCCACAACAGAGAGCGAGGCAGCAGCATGAGCCAACATTGGAACCATGTAATATTCTGCCACCACCCCATAATTATAAACAGACCTAAAAAGATAAAGTTACACTGCAAAAAGAGCAATGCCTTTCATTAAAATGTTTGATCCTAATATAAAACTAGTATTATCATTCCATTATTGGCAAAAGGAATTGACTACAGGTTGAGTCTCCCTTATCTGGAATTCTGAAATCCGAAATGCTCCAAAATCCAAAACTCTACATGAGTGGCTGGGATTGTGACACCTTTGCTTTGTTCAGTGTGTATGAATTGTGTTTCATTCTCAAAATTGGGCAGTTCAAGCTGCTCTATAATACCTAGAGGGGACAAAGGGCCTTGACAGACTGGCACTAAACACCACCCTCAGGGCAGAGTAAGGACGTCCGCACCACACATGCCCCAACACTCCCCTGACACCAGCATCATGGTGGGCAGCATCACAACACTCCTTTGGTGCTGCATCCAGACGACGCATGCCAAAAGAAGCACTGAAAGGCTGTAGTGCTGGCGTCTATGGCACCTTTTCTATGCAACAAAAAGGAGCCGCTTTTTGTGGCTCCTTTTTGCACCATGGAAAGACCTGAACAACCCCTAAGCCTCCCCTGAGATGATCAGGCAAAATTGGACCACTATGGATTCCTATTTAGTTGAGCCCCTGAAGGCATTATCAATTTGAAGTATGCTATAGGATAAATTTTGCTATTGCCCTCATGGTACTGAGATTGTTACCTGATGCAATTGGTGGAAGAGGATTTTGATGCAAGGCATTGTGTCTGTTGCTTAGTAGAATCATACTCCAACTTAATAATAACCTACTTGCCAATTTTAAGCCCCTACACCTTAAAACAGTTCAAGGGTCCCTGATGTAAGAACAGTATTTTTCTTTTCCACAGTGTGCAGTGCACAGAGTATTTGGCTGGAAAGTAGGCTTAGACATCTTTGTCCAAGGCTGCCAAGTGAAATAGGAGATAGGGCTCTTTTCCTTTTAATGGTTTGTAGAAAAGGGATTTTCAGTTTGCTACTGAAATTCCCTCTTCTACACAATCACTGAAGGGAGAGGAGCCCTGTCCCTTATTTCAGCTGCAACCTTTTGTCTGACATTCCCAAGAGTGCACAATATGTTAGACAGAAATATGAGAACAAGTGGGGAAATGGTTTATATTTTTACCAAAAAATAAAATAAAATTGCAGATGTCCTCATAAATTCAACCCATAATAAGTGAGGAGACTTTAAAAAATTAAGTGGATGAAAGCTGAATAGATTTGTCCATCCTGGAAGAGGGCTTTGAGTTAACTCTGAAAAGGCATGTTTTGAATCCCTGGGATTCATCCACGTTTATGGTGCTCAATTAGGGCTGTTTCTCTCCACCAACCCCAGCAGTCATATGGCAGGAGGATAAAATATGGTCTTCTCCATCCTGGGAATAGTTGTTTCCATTAAATTTGGCTAGTGCATATGGGGGAAGGGATAGAATTTCATTCAGTTTGATTTTTTTTAAAAAATAATAATTGCTTACAAAATTCACGAATTATTTAATAAATGAGATAGAACTTGAGACTATTTTAAAAAATAATAATGATGTGAAAGAAAGCAAAACTGATTGTTATGGAAATGTGGACACCATTTTTCTCCATACAATTACAGGTTGAGTCTCCCTGATCTGAAATGCGGTTCATAGTTTGGTGAAGCTCTGGAGCAATTTGACTGAGAATTTTCAATCCCCTCCCTGAACTGCAAACACACTGTGGAAATAATCTGGTTTGGCACCACTTTATTTGCCATGGCTCAGCGCTGTGGAATTCTGGGAACTGTAGTTGGCTGTGGCACCAGAGAATTCCATAGCATTGAGGCATGGCAGTTAAAGCAGTGGCAAACTGGATTATTTCTGCAGTGCATATGCAGCACTTGTTCCACAGAATGTTGCCACAGCAATTAATATGGGATCATTCCACTATACTGGTGAAGTGCCAAAAGGTCTCCTGAGTTTCATTTTCAGATCTAGGTCTTGTCAAGGGATTTGTTGGAGCCATGTTGCTCCAACATGACATAGACAAACAGACATAAACTGTAGTCTGGAAGGGGGTGTCCATCTGCCCTGCTATAATCTATAGGATAACTTTGTAGTTTAGATAATGAGGGTAAGAATTGGAAGATGACTCATACACAATTAAGAGTTTCAAACTTCTCAAAGGCTTTCATCTGTTTGGCTAAAAGTATGTAAAGCTGCACATCATCATAGGCTTCCCAATCACCCCGTAATTGATATATTATCATGTCAGATTCATCCTCCAAAATATGGAAACCAAATGTGAATCCCATTACTAGGACCTAATTGCATCTCTTTGGTCCAATGGTTACTTTAAGAGTTATTGACATGTTCCTCATATGCTGATGGACCTGTGGGGTGCACATTGGATTCATGTCTGAGTGCATTAGGCAGATGGTGGTTTGAAAGAAGAATTGCTGAACATAGATAGTTTCAAAGTTTTCTTTGTAAAGGAAGGAAGGAACGAAAGACAGATTGACAAACTTGCAAAGGTAATAAGGAATCTACATTATACATGTTTTATTCAGATGTTGGTAATGGCTGTGCCATACACAAAGCAGTCAGAAAGACCTGAGCATTTTTGTGACATTAGCTCTCTGTTTCATTTTTTCCCAAGGAAACCAAAGACAACAGACACATTGATTTCAAAATGTGAAAATAAAATCAAAATACTTTCTTACTCAGTTTTTAAAAAGCAGGGGGAAAATAGTTAACAACTATGGCTTTCAAACATTTTCTCTTTCAAAAGGGTATGATCCTCAGGATCAATGTGACCATTATGTTTCCGTTGTTGAAATATAAACACATGCCTGCTAATACAATTTAAAAATGAAGCCCAGGTCCATCTTTGCTGTTGAGGTTTGCCTTACATATATCCCTAGGATCTCAACAGCTGACCTCCTATCTATTGGAAAATGGTGTTCATGAAACAAGAGACACTTAATCAAAGAGAACATCAGCACAAAATAATTTCCCATGTTAAATATGCAATATTCACTTAGGCCATCCAGTTCTGTCCATTACTGATCAATGAAATGGAAGCCCTGTAAAGTTTTGAACAAGAGCAATTGGTGATGTTGACGCTTTGTGTTCTACTATTACATTGTATTCTTTTGGACTCATTAGAACAAGAGGGTTGCATTTGCTTATTTCTAAAAGTGAATTAAATAGAAATGAAATGTATCTTCTGAGCCAACTGAGAGACGCAAGAAGAAGGGGCAAGTTGGCTTTGTTCCAGATGAGTTTAACTGGTTGACTCGTGCATATTAACTTCACGTTGCCAGTCGGGCCCAAATGTCCTTCCCCCATCTTCTTTCTCTTTACTATTAAAAGAGAATGCATTTGCTTGGTGTCTGACACACCACAGAAAGCCTCTACACTTTTATGATGGCTTTGTTTACAAGTGTATCTCGCACAAAGGCCCGGCTCTTAATTTTATGGCAGGGCAAAACAGCTAATCTGTTTTGACATGCTATCTAAAAAGGCACTCCAACAAGTATACAGAATAACTCATCCATAAGTCATTTCTTTTATACACATGTACTGGTGTGTCCCAGAAAAAAAGAGTTATATCGGCTGTGGGAGTTTGAATGATAATGGTCATTAATATGGCGAATTGAGGGTCAAGATATTCATCCCACATATCAAATCCCTCTTTCAATGGGAACAGTCCCATCAGCTGTCAGATTCCATTAAATATATCCCATAGACCTAGTGGCCAGCTGACAGTAGAGAAACTCCGAACCATACACCCACTATTAGCATTATAAAATGTGAAATCAGCTGGAAGGAATGATAGCAGAGCTGAAAACAGAGGGGAGAAAATGATCAGCAAGGCCTGTTGTGTCTTTTGAAACAGAAACCCAAACAGTTAAAATACACCCCTATAAAATCCCAGGAAGAAAAACACCTCCATACAAAGATTGCCACATTGTTTGCTTCGTACCCTATTCCCAATCTTTCTTTCATCCCCCCCCCCCCCCCCCCAGCCTTTCTTTCTCTTTTACCTTCTGTTAATGTGAGATTTGCATACATGTTTCATGAGGTTAATGCAATGCATAAACCAAACAGTTTATTAAGCAACATCTGTGCTGTTTTGTATCAGATAATGCAGCGTTGTTTCCAAGTCACTGAAATATAACCCTATCATAAGGTTGGGGTTGTTAAAATACTTGTTTTGCAAAGACTGTGATCACATCTGACATTTTTAGCAGATGCCACAGCAAGAGAGAGAGAGAGAGAGAGAGAGAGAGAAAGAGAGAGAGAGAATTCCTCAATGCAACTTGGACATATTAGCATCAAGGAAGAAACAGAGAAGGCAAACGCTTGAACACAATTCCCATCAACCCTCTTGAATAACTGCTTCACTTATTGCAACATGCATGCAGTCATGTGGCATCTGTTATGGTTTAAAGTGATACAGTGGGCCCCTGATATTTGCTGGAGTTTGGTTATGGGACCCCCATGGATACCAATATCTGTGGATGCTCAAGTTCCACTATATGCAATGGCATGGTAAAATAGTGTGCCTTATAATGGCAAAATTAAGGTTTGTTTTCTGGATTGTTTAGAAAAATATTTTCAAGCCATGGATGGTTAAATCTGTGGATGGTTGACTCCATGGATATGGCGAGCTAACTATACTTCCCTATCATTTCATTTCTTTGTTGCTGAAGGATTTCACTTTTTCCTCCAGATTTTTAAAAAGTGTATATGTATATATGTGTGTACACACACACACACACACACACAACTATTTCTGTTGTATAAAGTAGAACAGGGAGGTGTAGAGGGAGATTCTCCACACTACTATAATTTCATCCCGATATTGCCTCCATATGGGCCTCTTTTAAGACAAAAAGCACCCCAAAATGTTATGAGACCAATAATTTATAATGAAACTTGGCTTAGCTCTTTAGGCAGGTCAGGCAGATAAAAAGTAAGCCAATGTATTGGCCAACAAGTTTTACTTTCATATGTCCTATTTTTTTTTCCTGGCAAGGATTAAAGAAAATGTAGTTCCAATTAAATCTGGGCTTAATGGAGATATGTTTTATATTATTGATTCTTCCAAGCAGGGAAGCGATGTGAGGAGTTTTTCCTTTTGAACATATGGGTGTCAGGCTGTAACCCCAAACATGCTCACTTGGAAACAAGTCCTGCTCAAAATAATGGAGCAGATTTCCCAAAGAAATAAGAAAAGAAGCTGCATGTGAATCATTTCCTCTCATGGGACAGTTCATATAGGTCTACTGAAGTTATACCTGTAGTCAATTTTTAAAATTAGTTATCAAGTGAATTTTATATGCAATCAGCATTAGTTGAGGGGTTTTGGGGGCTATGTGGCCATGTCCTAGAAGAGTTTCTTCCTGACGTTTTACCAGGATTTGTGGCTGGCATCTGTGGCTGGCATCTTCAGATGATTCTCTGAAGATGCCAGCCACAGACACTGGCGAAATGTCAGGAATCAACTCTTCTAGAACGTGGCCACATAGCCCGAAAAACCCACAAAAAACTATGGATGCCAGCAATGAAAACCTTCATCATGAGTTAATTTTCTCCACCAAATGCTCCTTTTCTACAGCTTTTTCTACTCCATGTTTAGTTAGGTTCCCATACCACAGTTAAGCCTAAATGCAGATTAGGAAGGAAACAATTTAGAGCCTTACCACATTAGAGAAGAAAGACGAAATAGACTACCAGCTTTCTCTATGCCTTTCCATGTGCCCTCGGAGCACTTCCATTACCCTTCCAGAGGGAGATGGTAATAAAAGTGTGCCTTTTATGAAACAGATTTTTCCAGAGTGACAAAAGGCACGCTTTTACAATTGTCTCCCTCAGGAAGAGAACAGAAGTGCCAAGACATCATGCAGAGAGGACATCATGCCTAACTAAACATGGAATGTTCTTTGGAGGAAATCAACTGGCAGTGAAATGATTAATCTATTCCTTTTGCACCTCTGCTGCAAACCCCTACTTTTTTCCTCTGTATTCCAGTAATTATGAGAATATATTGAGAGATTATGAAAAAATTCTGAGGTTGAGAACCCTTTATTTGCTGTGTGTAGTTTTGCACTTAATCATGTGTGATATGATTAAACTGAAAAACTCTGGAAGATCTTTCCATAGACAGCAAGTCCCCACCTTTTGACACCCCATTATCCAACAACTGACTCTTTCGATGTTTGCAAACTACAAACAAATTCTATTCATTCAACAAAGTGCCTGCTCTTTCATCAGTTCTTCTTGACAAGGGAGACTTGCCAGTAGTCTCCTGCTCTAGCTTGCCTTTCTTTCCTAATGCAATAGTGCTCTTAATGGCAGGACAAATGGATGGATGTAGGAAATAGGGCATCCTACTTTGCAGAAGACAGTCCTCTATTTGAATTTCAGACCAAATCTACAGTAATTTAAAGTTAATGGACCAAAAAAAGGAAAGAGGAAGGAACTGCCAGCAAATAGTACTAGGAAAGCAAAATGAGCCAGCACACAGCTCAGTCAGCTAACCACAATTTTCTCACTCTAGTAAGGATATATTGCATACCCTCCAACTATCTCAGTTTGCCAGGGACAATCCTGATTAATCCTCTGTCATCCTCCTTTTTCAACTGCTTTAAAAATATCCCAGTTTCTCAGTCCTCTTTATATTTCCCTCCTTTGTCCTCAGCTTACTTTGGTTTCTGCAAACCGAGCTCAAAGTGCAAAAATAGTTTGCACTCAGTGAACTCAGCAGTGAGGAGAGGAGAAGTGGAAGCAGGAACTTGTCCTTCCCAGTAGGCTCAGGCAAATACAAACTGCTGCAGTGTTTTCTAGCTTGTGTGTTCTTTTTCATCAGCAATGTTTGCCATCTTGACCATACTCTGATGTTGTCTGACCACATGTGTCCCAATTTTATCTGTGATATTGGGCATGCTATTGATATTTCTGTTTAAATGACAGGAATTCTTTTAAATGTCTCATCTGTATGAATAAATCAAGGAATGCCAGTTTCATGTGCTGATATATTTACACTTCTGTGTGGGGTGCGATTTCAGTGGCCAAGCCAGAAAAAGACCCAGTGTTAAAGATGCCAAAGCAAATTTTATGGCTGTTTTGCTGGGTAGTGATTCCTCCCTTTCTCTCTCATTTGTATTGATCTGGTTTTAATGAAAAGTTTTACTGTTTTCCCATTTAAATTTGCAAACCACGGGGAAATATTTTATGAATGTGAGTATGCATCTTCAAGTCGCCTGTTGACTTATGGCAACCCCATGAATTTCATAGAGTTTTCTTAGGCAAGGAATACTCCAAGGTAATTTTGCCAGTTCCTTGATCTTAAATATATCCTACACCACCTGGTATTGTTTGTTGTGTGTGTGTGCGTGCGTGTGTGTTGTGTGCCTTCAAGTCATTTCCAACTTATGGAAAGGTGGACCTATCATGGGTTTTCTTGGCCTGATTTGTTCAGAGGTTTGCTGTTACCTTCCCCTGAGGTTGAGAGCATGTGACTTGCCCAAGATCACCAGTGGGTTTCATGCCCAAGCTGGGAATTGAACCCTGGTCTCCAGAGTTGTCATTTGGAGAGGAGGAAGAGTAGGGATCAGGGCCTCCAAATCTTGTGCCCTCGTTGAGCAACTCTCAAGTCCCTCCAGAGGACCCATCCCACCATTTGAGAACCAACTTTGCTGTAGGCAAAGGACTTGCAAAGTGCTGACAAATTCCAGCTCCTTAATTTCAATCGAGACACTTTCAATGTGTGAAAAAACAACTATGCACAGAGGATTCTGGAAGACTGGATGTGTGGCCATTTATTGAGAGCATGACCTGGGTGTGGATACTTTTTGGAAGCCACTGACTCAACTTAAAACAACATTTCTGGATGTTAAAGTTAAATTCTGCAATGTAATAATTATATCTATTCAGTCTATTTTGTGATACACAAGTGGTAAATCATGGTTTGTAAGACATGTGCTCAATCAAGGAAGAAAAAGACGTGTAATTATGTTGTTTATCACAAATCCTGAAAGGAACAAAGACTTTTAAGATGGGAAATGTGGGGTGGCTAAGGAAAGAAAGAAAAAGAAAAGCAAAGTTTAAGCTACGATCCCAAGCAAACACTGCTCAAGGAGAAAATATTGAATGCAATGGCGCTGACTTCCATGTAAATATGGGTCAGTTCTGATCATTGTCTTAAATTGTTCCTATAAGGTTCATCCTTTAACATTTGCCTGTATAAAATGAAATGCAATTTAAATGAAATTAAATTCTGTAGCCCTACAATCCATGAGTGAGCTACACAGATTCACAAAGCGCTTCACAAAGGGGAACTGACTTGATAAAAAATATTCACCCTTTGGTACTTTGAACATTGTCAATCATTTGACCGTTTTTAAAAACAAAACAAACCAAACGCTATTCTCCTGTGTTTCAAGCACAGTGGGGTCCTACCAATTTTCGGCCTTTGAAGTGTCAAAAGGATTAAAGTTGTATGTCGATAACCATGACCCATGACCTTCATGTGAAAAAATGTCTTGCTTGCTTGCTTTTGGAACATCTAAGGAGTAGTTTGAAAGTATGCACAAATGCTTGAGGATTGCACACAGTGGATCCTTCATTGTCCATGAAAGATGACAATAGATTTGCAATCTGACCCGAGGTGAGATGGAAAAAAGGAAACATCAAGTTTGACATCCAAACCACCCTTGGAGGCTAGCCCATTCATCTCAATCGGATTTACATCTGAGTAAATGTAATTGGCACTGTTTGATATTTATTGATTATTACTTTAAATTGTTTTATTATACGATTTGTGTTTAGTGATATTCTCATGGTTTTATGACTCACTTCATACTTACAATTTAGAGATGATTTTAAGGTTGTTTATTCTTTCTACAGATGCTGTTAGCTGCCTTGAGCCCTATATTTCCCAAGGAAAAATAAAAATGTAAAAATAAAAATGATTGAATGTAAGCCTGATCCCATCTTCAGAGCAGGAGCCACCGAATAGTTGCCACAAGAAGCTACAGTTCCTCTGCCTGAGAAGTGTTCTACCATAAAGTGATACTCCATCCCAAAAGGGAAAGAAAGTGCTTTCTTGCTATGAAATGGTTTCAGAGACTTGGACTCTACAGTCTCAGCATGGTCTCATAAAGAGCAGAAACTGCAGAGCTGCATATTAAATACAAAAGGAGCCAAGACATAAGGCGTGTTGGTTCTCTATTGGAATTTCTGTCTGCCGTGGAGATTTATTGGGTAGAGAATTACTTTCTCTGCAGGCAACCTCACCCTCACTAAGTATACAAATTGATCTCCATCCCTAGTATCTGAGAAAGGTATACCTTTATAGGGAAAAAAGGGGGGAAGAGCAATCTCTCTCTCTTTGCACTCAGGTGTACAAAATAGGAAGCTAATATAGGTGATACAATGCAGACCTAATAATCCAATATAATATTGAGAACTGGCCAGAGAAAGGGTTCACTCACAATATAAAAATGAAACCAATACTTGGCATCATTTCTTTCCCCCTTTCTTTTTTTTACTATGGGACCTTTGAGACTCACATGGTTATAGTGATATGACTTCTGAGATCTCCAGTTTAAGGATGTTTTTTAAAAGACCTCTCAGGCAGAGAGTTCTAGCACCTCGCAAGCAGTGTCAGAGTTTGATCATGATAGCTAAAGTTATTTATGAGGAAGAACAGACAAGTTGGGAGAGGCTGCAGCAATTTGCATTTTCCTGAGCTACTGGCAAAGGCAAAGCTCCATCCCATTCTGTCTTCTCTCCTTTTCTGCAAGCTACTTTTACATCTTGAACTCAGTTTGCAGCAATTGAAAGTGGGAGGAGGTGAGAGAAACTGGGACATTTCCAAAGAAGCTGAAAAAGGTGGGATGACAGAGGATTAATCAGGACTATTGATACCAATCAGGACAAATTGGAGGGCATGAAACAGAGTCTTACCAATGTCTTATGAGACTACAAATCTCACAATTCAAGAGGATGCAGACATGGCAGTTAAAGTAGAATCACAGCACTATAATTGTCCAGTGTGAAAGGCCCCCTGGTTTCTGCAGCAGCTCTCTTCCAGGCAAATACATAACCACTGGAAGAACTAAATTTGACTTACTTTTACCACCAAACTGTCTGGCAATTTTACATTCTAGAGATGTTGGAGAAGCTGGTTCTGCATGCAACTAAACTCACAGCTGGGAGATGTTCACTTTGGGATTGACAGTTCCCAGAATCCTCAGCCAATATGGCACATTAGTGGATTATGGGAGTTGCAATTCAATCAGCAATCCCCCTCCCCATGCTCTGCCTATATTTACAACCAAGTTGTTTCAAAGCAGCAACAGTACAGCAGAGTGTTCCAGAATGTGATTATGAGTGTGGGCTAAACTGAAACAGTGAGTTCAGTGGCTTGCAAATGGCAAATGGCCAGAAGACAAATCTTTGTCTTTCTATGACCCAGAGAGAAGCATGCAGGCAATGGGTTGGAAAGGATTCCCCATGACTTCTGGCTGCTGGCTGTGGAATGGGAGCTTTAATAAAGCTTTGATGCAGCAGCATACAGATGCATGCAGGCCAGTCACTGCTCAAGTATTCACAACCCCTGCCAAAAATTAGAGGGAGATATATTTTGCTTTTATGGAATCTATTAAGGTAGCAAATCAGTGAGAAGTCACTGAAGACATCTTGGAAAGTGATTATGAAGGAGTAGCACATGCAATGTCTCTACTCTACAGTGGGCAGGGTCATGCCACAAGCATTTAGTTCCTTTCCACCACACCATTCAGAAATCTCCCCCCCCCCCAGTGTGTGTGTGTGTGTATTTGAATGGCAGCTGAGAGCAAGTTGTGATTGGTGCTTGGTGCACAACATTTAATGACATCACCACAGGCTGCATCTAGGTTTGTGTCTAGGTCTCCAGTTTTGGCCTGGAAACTTCAGGGCTTGGGATGATCTTGAATTGGCAACCGTATTTATGTGTGAAAACTGGAGAGTGAAAATGCTGAGAGGAGGATAATCATTTAAAATATGTTGATGGGGGAGACTCCTACAGATACAGTGGACTGCTAAAAGGACAAACAAATGGATCTGACAGCAAATCAAGCCTGAACTCTCCCTAGAAGATGACCAAGGCTGTCATACTTTGGACATACCATAACACAACATGACTCATTAGAAAAGTTTATAATACTTGCTAAAGTGGGAGGCAGTAAGTTTAAAAGGAAGATCAAATTATAATTGACACAATCAAGGAAGCTAAAGCCCTGAGTTTGGAAGACCTAAGCAGAGTTGATGATCAGGACTCTTCATAAGGTCTCTTATTCATAAGGTTACCATAAGTCAACATTGATCTGGTAGCAAACAACAACAACAACAACAACAACAACAACAATGCAAATTCATAGACAGCAAACAGTTTGTTCATGATGTTCTGGCTCAGGATCTCACAGATCAAGGACATCTCCCTCTCTATCTTCTACCCCTTTCCACTTTATTCTCTCCACCTGCCCCCCTCCCTGGACACACAGGAGAGGTAGATCTTTGTCCAAGCTGGTATGATGTTACCTTGTGCCTACAAAAAGCCAATTGTGTTGTAATTAATTCATGCAAAGCCCTCTTGGACGCTCCAGGAGCCTGAGAAAAGAGTTCATTGACTAATTTCACCAGTGTATCCCTTTCAGGCAGATGCAAAAGCTCTCCATCTTAAGCAGAGAAGAGGGGTGGAGGGGACAGAAACATATTGTTTGTGTACGAGGCCTCATTTCAACATTAAAAAAAAAAATCACAAGCAAACTAATGTGCCACCCCAAACATGATATATTTCACTTTTGTACTGCTGACTTCAGCTTACTAATTGCCTGCCAGCATTTTCTTTGTTCGGCTTGAACTGCGATCATCACACTTTTTGTTGTACTGACAGTGGAAATATTCAGTAACAGAGGACCTCAATACATCATAAGCACCACAGTACTGATCTTTTGGAATGAAAGGAGAGCTTTGGGTATTTCAGGAAACATACTCATGGAGTCATTGTCAGGAAGGATGGGGCTTTCAAACCAGGACCGACTCCCCTCACCCTCTGAAAGCACAGAAAAGCATTTTTTTTTCCTGACAAAGGAAACCAGTGCTGACAATTTTTCTTACAGCATAAAAAGGAGGAAGGAGAAGAAAGAAAAAAGAATGTGGCAACACCTTTAAGCAGGATGCCAGAAGGCATGTTTTGAAGATGCTAATTTTGTCACCAGAAAGTGGGTGTTTGGTTTAGGAGTTATTTAGCTGGTAAAAATAACCCAGGATGAATTCGGGTTGAATCTCCATTGTCCACACACATCCCAAATGCAACTGATTATGTTGAGGGTTGGTTCCCAAAAACCCACTTAATCTGGGATAACCGATATCAGGTTCCCCCCACCCAGTTCTAAAAAAATATCTACATTGTTGGTTGTGTCAATAACCAATGCGAATACACCCAAACAGGCCCGGGATAAAACTCTGCATGCCCTGAACATGTTCCAAATGCATCTACAACATCAACTCCACCTTTATTCAAATGCTTGCATGCGTGAGCAACCAAACTTTCAGAGACGTGCATCAATGAAGTTCCATAGTGTGAATAACAAACCTGGAATATATGAGTGAGATGATTCACATTCCTGCACTAAAAAAAAACAATGTCTGAATGACCGCTTCGTGTGTCTTCAGACAGACCCATGTTCTACCACTTCCACCAGACAAATGGATGGAATGTCTTCCCAGCGGTGTGATTTTAAGAGGTACTCTCATATACAGTATCACTAGTGGCAGAGCCATTTCATCCCTCTTTCCTCAAAGGTTCCTAAACCCTCTGAATCAAATTGAGATCTTTCATTTTCTGCGGCTCAAAGATTCTGTAATGAGCAAGGCCTCTTTACAGTCTATTTTAACAAAGCTCGGCTCACTAAATATACGGAGGCCATAAAGCATGCAGGTTGCAGCGATAATCTGTTTAGTGGCCTCGCTTGATAAAAGTGGAAATGTTTGCATGTTTCAGATTATGATCCATTTAGGAAGAGGAAGTGAATGAGCTCCTGCGTTATGAAGCTTGACATTGTTAAGCCTTCCGAGAAGACATACTTCAAAGTCACACAGATTGAAACATGCCCTGTATGCTTGGCAAGAGGAGCTGCATCTTAATGATGCCGTACAGATCTGAAATTGCCAAAAAGGCCCATTGTGATTCCTTGTTGTTGTGTCATTAGAAAGATCCAATTGACAACTTTGCTCATTTCTGGAAAACTGTTTCCTTTAGGCAGGACTGCAAAACTGGGGAGGAGATGCAAAAAAATTGGAGCCACTAGATTTAATTTCTCTCTTTCTTTTTCAGAAGCTCTGCTAGAAGGAGAGAGGAAGTTCGCCCATGAGATGGAGGCTGCTGCCACATTGCAGGAATAGAACCATTTGACACCACTTCCATGGCTCAATGCTATGGAATTCTAGGATTTGTAGTTTAGTGGAGTGCCAGAGCTTTCTGACAAGGAAAGCTAAATATCTCACAAAACTACAAATCCTATAATTCCATAGCATTCAGCCATGGTAGTTAAAATGGTATCAAACTGTGTTATTTATTCAATGAGGCAGCAGCCAAAAATTTCCTTCTTTTGTCTTGAAAATTCCTTTTAAGAGGCCTTTTCGCACTATGCCATTATAGCACCATGCTTCCACTTTAACTGCCATAGTTATATTGTATAAAGTCTGGGGATCTGTAGTTTAGAAGTGATATGTAGACTTTTCATCCAGAGCACTCCAGTGCCTCCCCAAACTACAAACCTCAGGATCCCATAGGATGAAGCTATGGAAATTAACAGCGGAATCATAGCACTATAGATATGTAGTGAAAAATAGCATCCACATTTTTGTAGGAGTGTGTAGATCTGGAAAAATTAAATGTGGTTGTGTAGTCAAGTGCACTAGTTTTTTCAGCTTGTACAGATGTTTTATTCAGGGAGAAGAAGTATGAAGGGGAAGCATTTGGCTCCTCTGTGAAGGAGAGACTGATGCAACACTAAACCTGACTAACCTTCCATAAATGGATCGATAGCCACAAAATCAAATCTAATTTCATTTCATTATTATACATTAATCCTACCTTCGGAGGGGGGAAAACAGCACTTAAAGTGGATAATGACATCACTTAAAAATATTAAACAAATAATTTAAATCATATTAATCGATACACGTCAAAGCAGTTTAGTTTTATACACACACACACACACATTGTTGTTATCATGTATATATTTGAGGCTTTGTATATGGGATTTGTCTTTGGCACCATGGGTGGGATTGGTCATAGTCGCCGAGGTCAGAAAGGTGATAACAAGTTGTAAAATGACCTTACCGAGGGTTGCTTAGGCATAAGTAATGTTCTGAAATTGCCTCAAGCCAAAACTGCCAATTCCAAGCTGATTGTAATAAATTAGGTTCTTCTATAAGAAATAATGTGATCAATTTCTCATTTCGCTGAATAAATAAGCTGGAAGATAGGGAGCTGTCTTTGACCCTCCGTTAACCTCTCGCCTCATTATTCATATCAAATCTATGACACACATGTAGGAAACCTCTGGTTCAATTTTGGCTAATTATTCGTTAGGACCGAAGGCTCTCTGAAGTGTTACTGATTGGACAACTGCCCAGGGACCCTGTGTCATTGAATGAAAACAATCCCCGGAAAGCAAGCCGGTCTATGAGTTTTCAACACACAAGACTTCCCCAGACCATGATTTCAGAGGGATTGAGATGAAAATGGCACCACATTTGAAAAATTCTCACCAAAATGCCTCTAAAATACCTTAAAATTTCCTTGAAAGGTATCTTTTAAAATAACTAGAAAGGTTACTTGTTTCTACTTGCTGTTGTGAGCCTTTCCAATGGATTAATGGTGGCCCAAAGGCCACTTATGGTGACCCAGACCCTAATATTATAGGGTTTTCTGAGGCTGAGAGTATGTGATTTGCTCAAGGTAATGCAGTGGGTTTTCATAGCCAAGCAGGGATTCAAACTCAGGTCTCCAGAGTCATAATCCAATGCTCAAACCACTATGTCACACTGGCTCCAAGGAAATTCTTTTGTTTCCACTTGATAATGGTTCTTTAGATTACAATAACATCTAAAATCCACAAAACAGTCATACCTTTATTGGTCAGCTAAAAATGATGCAAGTTTCCAAAGCACCACTTCATCATGATTTTTTTTAGTATTGCATTATTTTCATTGTATTATTGCATTATTATTATCACATCTTATTGCATCATGTATTTTGTGCATTTTGATTGGCCAGTAAAGGTGGCACTGTTTTCTGGGGTTTGGATGTTATACTTTGAAGTGTGGCCAACACTGCTATCTCTGGATAAGCTTTTAGAGTGTAACTTGGTTATATTTTTGTTATCCCAGAAAGGTAATCACTAGTGATGCTACTTTTTGGAGCATAACCTTGCTATGCCCTTGTCACCTGCAAAAGGTAATTCATTGCAGGTAATTGCAGTGAATGTAACTCATTGCATCTGAGCTCTGGGATGGATCAACAGTTGCATTTAGTGGAAGGATGCTTCATACTCTATTTGTAGCCAGCATTGTGTCTCCCTCTTCATGCTGTGAATGCCCATCGGCTAGTGAGTAATCCTTTATTGGTTTCCCCACTTCCCACGCTCCCTACATGCCTCCGTTCTGTCAGCCATATCCTTCCCTATCCCAAGAAACTGAGCAGACATCCAACGTATTGCCCTTAGACATCCTAACTTCCCTTTGCTGGATTCTCTGTGTTATGAAACTTGACTTTACTGCCAGAAATCATTGCAACCTTTACACTTTCTATTCAAGCAATTGTTTTGCTGTGACTGGATCCTACTGGTGAGGAATAAGCATGGCATGCTTAACCTGAATTGAACATAGGTTCTGGCAGAGCTTAGAAAAGTAAATTGCTATGCTACCTGGGAGATTCTGGAAGACAAATAGTCCAGAAAAGTAATTCTGGTCCAGGTTTGGCCCTCAAACCACTACTAAACCACACTCTGGAGTTTATCACATGCACTTTTCAGCCCGATCCTGGCAAGGGATGGGATTGGTCTGGAATGGGGGGAAATGGATTTGATCACATCCAAAATTGCTTCTGTGCTGCCACCCAACGTCCTTCAGCTGTGCTTCTCCCGGCAATTTCCGTCCCACCCAAAGCTTTCCATACCACCAAAATTGGCCGTCAGAGCATAGCTAAGGGACAGGTGATGGTCAGGTGGCAGTGCAGCAGCAATTTTGTATGCGATATAACCCATTATCCCCTGTTCCAGCCCGATCCTGTCTTGTGCCCAGATCAGACTGAAAAGTGCATGCAGTAAACTCCTCTCTCAGTACAACCATGTCTATCCACAAGAGTAAACTTCCGTTCGGTGTGAAGGAAGCTCCAACCAGAGGGAATTTTTGCTGATAGATAGGAGACTTCCCAGCATTTGGAGTTTCTTTGGAGAAAAATTTCTGACTCCTCATATTATCACGTCTTGATAAGAAGGTTTGCAAACCGATTGACTCACCAGTAGAAATATTGCAGGAAAAGCATAACCTTTGACCAAAGGTCCCTTTCCTTCATCAAAAAAGTGGCATTTTCCTACATCATGAAGAACGGCTACATAGGTTCTTTCTGTCTTTTACTAAAAAGCAAAGGCTTCACTGTGAGACAGGAAGCCACAAAGGAGATAGGGTCAGACAGAAAGACATGGGAAATGCTATTCTTTGCCTCTGGCCAACAATATCAATAATCACCCAAGCCAACAACTGGATTGGAAACCAATTTGCAGAAGTCACTATCATTAGGGATGCTGGAAGAATTCAATGGTTGCAAATTCCAATACAGACTGAGTTAATCCACACCTCCCTAGCTAATGTGTGAACCAGAATGTAAGAATGCATATTTCACAATACTCTGAATATTGTGACAAATGATCAAAACACATTTTAAAATGGAGTATGCTGAAACTGAGGCTTGCATGCTGTTGATTATTCCCAACTAAAGTCAATCTAGGCCTAAATACCCTAAAGGCACCATTCCTATATAATTTTGGAAGCTAAGCAGGATCAGCCTTGATTAGTACTTGGAAGGGAGACCACCAGTGAATACAAGGTGCTGTAGCCAAATGCCCCAAACACATCCCAAGCATGAGAGGGGATTATTATTTATAGCCATTTCAAAGCTGGTGTAATAATTTCCCTCTGATTACTTAGTCAGAAGGGTTTGGACTATGTTTTCAGCAGAACTTTGAGAACCAATTGCTTAGAGGGAATGGCTCTTGCATAATATGATTATTTGTCTGTTTGCTGTTTTAACTAGGTGTGTGTGTGGGTGTGTGTGTGTGTTTGATCACTTTTAACTTTTGTGTTTTGTGATTCTTTTGTTTGTTATGTTATCCCCCCCCCCCCGGTTGTAAACCACCTTGAGTCTTAGGTTGCTGCCACACTACAGAATGAACCTAGTTTGACACCACTTTAACTCTCATGGCTCCATCCCATGAAATCCTGGGATTTGTCATTCGTTCTGGCACCAGAAATCTGTGACAGAGAGGGCTAAATATCTTTTGTTGTTGTTATCCACCCTTGAGTAGATCTCGATCCATGGCGACCCTGTAGATGAGACATCTCCAAGACTTTCTGTCCTCCACTACTCTGCTCAGTTCCTGCAAATGCATTTTACAAAACTACAAATTCTAGAATTCCATAGCATTGAGCAATGGCAGTTAAAGTGGTGTCAAACAGCATTACTTCTGCAGTGCAGATACAGCCTCAAATGGTGGGAAAGCAGGATGATAACAATAACAATAACATCATTGTGTTGCCATTTATGTGCATATTTTAATGCACACTTTGTCCTTAATATATGCTTTGTTCATGCATCTTATGACTGAAGAATGGCACTGTCAAATTCTGGGAAATGCCAACACCAAATTGAGTCATGAGAAATATAAACTGGGTTTGTTCACGTTAAAATTGGAAGCAAAAGCATGTCTAGGAAGGATTCCTTGCAACTGGGACAACTCACACAAATGCTAGGGCTTTCTAACAGCACCGCTATCAACCAAAGCTGTGACCGCACCAGCTTGTGGGAGTCGGAGCAATGTTTTCATGTTACTGAAATGGAGGTAATGGTTTCAGTATGAAATCACACTTCATGTGGGAAGCAATCTCTAAACATTTAGGTCTAACGTCTCTTCCCCGTTTGCGTGTGGGCGATTATTAGCTTGCCTCAGTGGCAGCCTTCTTGGCAAACTGCCTCCTTTTCATAGGGGCACTTGCCAAGGTTTGGCAAGATTCAAAAGCGCAGCGTGCTTAACAGTGTGATCCATACCCCGCATGTGCCAGTTTCATTCCATCAATGGAAAGAGAGAAGGGGGAGTATGTGAAAGGCACAAGCAAGCTTGCTTAATTGGTAGCATCAGGGAGTTTTCAATCACCAGCTCCACCGAATTTATTTATGCTGGGCATGTGTGCAAGTGTTAAGAGAGAAAGACATCCTTTAAATGTTCAAATGTTCCCCAACAAGGGCATGGGAAGTCCTCTGGGAATGTGCCATTCAGAACAAACTGATGATGTGGGTTAGGAACCGCACCTTCAAAGATCCCCACAAACCAAAATTTCCTTGCATGAACAGAATGGGCATTTAAGACAGACAGGAAGCGACACAAAAACCCTTCTAGCCTAATATGTAACACTAATGTCCTGCTTTCAGAGACCTAGTGCATCAGGAAATAAACTTCCTAATATGTTATCTCATCACATGAACCATGGGAAACAATACAGTCCCCATTCTACATGTTCAGAGAAGCAACTCTGATACTGATTTATGTTGTTGCTGTTGTTGTTGTGTGCCTTCAAGCCATGTCCAACTTATGGCGACCTTAAGACGAAACTATAATGGGGTTTCCTTGGCAAGTTTCTTCAGAGGGGGTTTGCCATTGCTATCCTCTGTAACCCTCAAGATTTGGG
Source organism: Sceloporus undulatus (assembly GCF_019175285.1). Lineage (NCBI taxonomy): Eukaryota > Metazoa > Chordata > Lepidosauria > Squamata > Phrynosomatidae > Sceloporus > Sceloporus undulatus. Next base: position 15,000,616 of record NC_056529.1, on the reverse strand, counting down.
GAAATTAAAGTAGTTCAAGGTAGTGATGTCTGTTGGCCAAGTTACATAGCCTTGGGACCAAAGCCCTATGTATACCAAGTCCAGAGACACAAAGAATTTCAGAGGCAGGGTCCTAAACAAATAATGAGTTTTATTTTAAAAAGAGAAATCAGCAGTCATATGAAAACACACACACACACACCATCATCATCATCATCATCATCATCATCATCATCATCATCATCATCATCATCATCA
>NC_056529.1:14995476-15000369 GCF_019175285.1 Sceloporus undulatus | reverse complement strand
TCATCATCATCATATTTTATTTAAATTCTGCCTAGTCCAATTAGGTCCAAGGCGGTTTATGGTAAAACAGTCAAAACATAGTAAAATAACAATATACAATAGTCCCAAGTTCTACCCTCCCACACAGTTATGTTAAAAAAAAAATCATACTAAAAAGATTAATTAAAACAAATAAAACTAATAAATCAGAGGATGGAGGTGCAAAAAAATCAATAAGCTAAGTAATAGTCTACTCAATGGGTGGCTGAATTATTCCGGAAAGGCCTGTCAAAAGAGAACCACTCCACCACACTGGCTGACAATTGTTTTATATTTTGACTATATATTCCTTGGATACTGTAAATTGTAGTTTGATGTGGCACCAGAGCCACAAACTACAGTTCCAAGAATTCCATAGCACTGAGCCATAGCAGTTAAAGAAGTGTCAAACCGGATTATTTGTGCAGCGCGGATACATCCTTTGTAATATGCATGCATTCACTGTTTGCTTTAATGTACCTTCTCATCACCTGGTAAATTACTGCAGAATATTGTTAGAGGCTGCAGAATATTGTTAGAGGCAAGCAGTGTGCCATCCCTTAAACATGCCAGTTTTCTCAATGGCTGCTTGATATAGCCAGAAAAGAAATGCAACCTAAATAATGTTTAATTGACAGAACAGATTGTTTATTCTCAAATAATAGCACTAAATTGCAGTGCTTAAAAAGTAGTTAGTTGCTATCAGCCCATTACAGCAGCTGGAGTCTTTTTCCTTCCCCAAGATTAGGCAGATGTAAAAAAAAAAAAAAATGAACTGTCGCCTAGTAGCATGAAACTACTTGAGTTTTAATGTTGTAAAATGTTTGGCGCACTGCCTCCAGATGTTTTTTTGCACTGGGGTGTCTTACAGCTGTCAGGCTTGCCCTGGCATCAGGGTGCTGAACATTATATTCTTTATTAATTTTTAAAATACAGAAATATATCCTGTTAATTCACATTCCATAAGCGTAATAATATCCCGATTTTACATCTTACACATCGTATTTCCCACCAAAGTATGACAGAAAGCTTTTCTTCATGCTTAACAACCTGTATCAATGTCTATATTTCTATCTATCTAATAGCTATATTTTCATAAATTATTACTTTTATTATTTTGGTCAATTATATACAAGTATGCACCTTCCATCAAACTAAATTATATTTACTTTCATGCATATTTTTGCATTTCAGTATTTCTACTACGATTTGCCTATCTTTCTCAAATAATATGTTTTCATCCTACGTTTGCATTTGAATACTTATGGGAGTAATTTTCTTGGTGTTTGCTAAGTTTGGACTTATTTTTGATCAGAATTTATCAAAATGACAAGTTTCGTCACATTGCCGATGGGGGAAAAAGGAAAAATGTAATGGATGATTTCTCCATTCAGGCCCCGGTCTGAATGGAGTCTGGGATTGAATTCCTGCCTCTTTATTCATGAGCCAAATGAGAAGTTTCTCATCTTTGTATCTTCACTGCAGAAATAATCCAGTTTGAGACCATTTAAACTGTCATGGTTCAATGCTATGGAAATCTAGTAATTGTAGGTTTGGGAGACATTGAGCCTTCTCTGTCAGAGACCTCCAGTGCCACAACTAACTACAGTTCCTAGAATTCAATAGCATTGAGCCTTAGCAGTTGAAGTGATATCCAACTGCATTATTTTTGCAGTGTGGATACATCCATGATCTCTCCAGACTGGGAATAGATATACCTGTTGAATTTGACCCATACAAATAGGGAAGAATATATTCCATTTTTGAAGAATTCAGAAAAGGTTTGCCCAAGGGCACCCAGTATGATTCCATGGCTGAGGAGAGATTTGAACTCTGCTCCCACCCAAAGAAAGGCCAATGGCATCAGCAAGAATGGTAAGTTGACACGTAGGTAAACCACACTGATTCAATGAGTCTGCTTTAGGTAGGGCTAGCAACAGAATCCAAGCCATTAGGTTTGAAATATTAATAAATATTCATTCAGGAAACCAATGTAGGCTAAAAAAAATATAAAAATATATCAGTTGTATTATTTATTTTTGGACTATGATTTTGGAGACCTGGGTTTGATTCTCAACTCGGCCGTGAAACCTACTGGGTGGCCTTGGGCAAGTCACACTCTCTCAGCCTCAGGGGAAGGCAATGGCAAACCTCCTCTGAACAAATCTGGCCAAGAAAACTCCATGATGGGATCACTTTAGGGTAGCTATAAGGTGGAAACTCATACATAAATTGTGTGCGTTTGTGTGTGCACAAAATCTATAGTGGGATATAAATAATAATAAAATAATAGTAATAGTGAGAACAACAATAACAACAACAACAACAGGAGAGGCTAATTTAAGCCCATGAGATTTAAGCCTATGATAAAAGGTTACACATATGCAAAACTGCACACACAACCACAAACTGAAGACATCCATTGTACAACATCCACAGGAGCTCAGATACCTATAAATCGGAATTTAGGATTTATCTTTGACTCTTCTCTGTCGTGTATCCCTCAGATCCAGACCACAGCCAAGGCTTGTAGATTCTTTATGTACAATATTGCCAAAATCCGACCATATCTCTCCGCCTCTACTGCCATGATCCTGGTCCATGCCCTAGTGATCTCACGACTTGATTACTGTAATGTCCTCCTGGCTGGGCTTCCTTTTTCTCACCTCCGTCCTTTAATCCCTGTCCAGCATTCAGCTGCACGCATTATCACTTCCACCCACCGCTCTGACCACATCTCTCCTGTGTTGGCATCCCTTCACTGGCTCCCTCTCCCTTTCCGCATTCAGTATAAGCTCCTGCTGTCGACATTCAAAGCCCTCCATGGACTGCCCCCTCCTTACTTATCTGACCTTCTTTCTCCTCACCTTCCCACCAGGGCCCTCCGTTCTGGTTGTCAAGGGTTCCTGTCTCAGCCCAGGATTTCCTCTGCCCCATCCCGGATTCGCCCCTTTTCACTCGCTGCCCCTCACTCCTGGAACCTTCTTCCCCCACAAGCAAGAGCCATCACTTCTTTAACCAGCCTTAAAACGGAGTTGAAAACCATCCTATTCAGAGAAGCCTTCCCAGGCATCGCATAATTGTCGCTTACTATCTGATGTTCTGTTGTTGGCTGTTTATCGATCCATTTCCTGTATTGCTATGTACTGTATATGTATTATCCTACTTGTGAGTATGTATTTTCCCTGGATAATGATTAACCATCCATTATGAAGCCTTGCCCTCCCTCCAGTCCATCTGCCTTGGTCCAGGCCTCGGAGGTTGAGAGGAACTGCTGGACCTCTTACCCTTTCCCTCCACCACTCCCTTCTCCTTCTGTGTTATGTCTTTTTAGATTGTAAGCCTGAGGGCAGGGAACCGTCTAACTAAAAGGATTGCATGTACAGCGCTGTGTAAATTTACAGCGCTTCATAAATAAAGGTTAATAATAATAATAATAATAATAATAATAATAATAATAATAATAATAATAATAGGATTCGATCCTTAAATGCTTATTCCCATCCAGACTTGCTTTAGGAATATTAGGCTGGGGGAAGAAAGTTTGCTACAGTTGTCTTGGTTATGGAAACAGAGATCTCAATTCCAGATTTCTTTCACAAGGTTTGTTTTATAGGGTTCTGTTTTATCCTTCATTTTTAATTATATATGGTTGATGTTTTGCCTTTTGGTTGAAAGAGTGTTATAAATAAGTGTATTATTATTATTATTATTATTATTATTATTATTATTAGGAATAGCACACAAAAATTGCTTGTATAAGGGTAGCACATTTGGGAGAAGAGCTGTGTTGATAAAATGCACATTGCCATCTGAACTGATCATTGTCCTCTTCCCACATTTGCCTTTGTCCTTTTGCTTGATAAAACGAGAAGCTTTAAAAATTGCATCAGATCCCCCTGAAATGCAGGATTCAGTTGTGTTCATGGCTTCAGGGGAGTGAAGCGGTTGCAGTATCCAGGTTCCCCCCCCCCTTTCTTCTTTTTAACAAAAAAAGAAATAAATCTAAATGTGGTGAAACAAAACCACATGGTAACTGAATCGTCTGGACAATATGTGTTACCTGCCTTTCCACTCAAAGGCAAGCGATGAGGCAAAGGACCAAGTTTTAAATATAGCCATTTGTGGGAGACAATTGGCAAGGAGTTTTTAAAAAGCAACATTTGGTTTGCCAGTTTGGTGGAGTTTAAAAAACAGTGGAGCCCCACAGTGTAAATAGAAAGCAGCTGTTTGCTTTGAGCTTCTGCCCTGATTCCTCCTTGCAGTAGCTGTGTGTCCTCATTCACCCCTCCCTGGTTGCAACAGTGAAGCTGGAATAGGAACAGAGGAAGCTGCCTTATGCTGAGTCAGAAATTGGGTCCAGCCAGGCCAGCACTGGCAACTCTGACTGGCAGCAACACTTTAAGATTTCAGGTAAAGCACCAGATCCCATCTGATCTTGGAAGATAAGCAGAGTCAGCCCTGGTTAGTTCTTGAATGGGACACTGACAATGGAGCCCAAATACTGCAACCTATACTTGAGAAGAAAGATGTGACAAAACCATTTCAAAAGTATTCTTTGGCTAAGAAAATACTATGAAATTCATGGGGTCCCCATAAGTCAACAGGTGACTTGAAAGCACATAAATTTCAAACCCATCCTGGTGAACCCTGGTATTAGCTGTTGGTCCACCATCCAAGTAATGACCAGCCTGAAACCTGACTAGTTGTTGAAAACAGATGAAATTGGTACTGGAATGCATCCCATTTAGCCAAGTGACCAGTTATTCAATGGCTCCAAGACAATTCATCAATACTACTACTACTACTACTACCACCACCACCAATTATTATTATTATTATTATTATTATTATTATTATTATTATTATTATTAT
>NC_056529.1:14925030-14995466 GCF_019175285.1 Sceloporus undulatus | reverse complement strand
TATTATTATTATTTCTTAGCTGCCTCTCCCCATGGATCAAGGCAGTGGACAACCATGGATGATTCTGGATTGACCCTGGGTTAACCTTCCAATTTTCTCTGTGTGAAAAAGTTCTATATAGAGTTCAAGTGAGAGCCAGAATGGCATAGTGGTTTGAGCATTGGACTCTGACTCTGGAGACAGGCTTCCAGTGGTGATAAGTGACCTGGGAGCAACTCCAGATGGACTGACAAAACATCTGAAAGAAATCACCATAGGTAGGATCACAAGAGCACAATTACAAAAAGTGACACTAGTTGGAACATGCCACATTATCTGACAATAATGATCCAAAGAGAGATGTGGATTCTGCCTGCATGGATATCCCTCCAGACCATTTAAACTGACAATAACCAGAGCAACATCTTGACAAAATGTAGAGCTATGACTCCTCTAATATTGTCATTCCTCCCTTCTGTATGATTTTGAGCAACTTTGCCTGATGAAGAAGCTTTGAAAGTTTGCAACATGTATTTTGTGCATTTGGAGTTGCTCAATAAAGGTATTGCTGTATTGTGAATTTTGGATGTTACTGTATTTTGCTATATGGCCAACGCAGCTACTCCTTAATAATTATCCTGACTGGTTCCTACATTTTGGGGGGCAGAATCCGACTCACCAATGCCCCGAAATTTCAGCCAGAAACAATTAAAATAATAATACTAATACTTTAATTTAATTTAGTTTAATTTTTATCTCAGAGTGCTTTCTTAGCCAGAAGGTCTTTCCTCAAAACCACCAAACTTTGCTTAACGTTTGCCAAAGCTGAGATTTTGTTCTCTTCAATGTGGGTGGTGAGTTGAAAGCGGAAGTGGTCTATGATGGCCAGATAGACGCAAGAGCAAAAACTGAACAGCTACAAATAAAAAATAGAGGAAAATGTATGTCTGTGTGTGTGTGAGAGAGAGAGAAAGACTGAATGGCCCGTAGTTGAGTAATATAAGCCAAATGCTAAAATAACCTTCCTTGGCATAACTCAGGCTTAGAAGATTCTTCAAGACAGACTGCAGAGTCATTTAGGGACAGGAAGGAAAAAGAAAACCACAGGTGTAACAAGATCCAGACAGTGAGGTCAGCTGCTTTACAAAGCGTCCTGCAAAAGCTAGAGAGTTTTCTTTTTTACTTTGGGGTTATCAATCACTTGGCAAAGAGATCTGAGACCTCTGTGATAACAATAAATTTCATAGTATCATGCCAAGTAAATAAAAATAGGTCAGTTTTCCCCAGCATGGTATCTTCTGGATGGGTTGAACTACAGCGTTCATTATTCCCAGGTATTGATGGAGGAGTTATAGTCCAATACATCAGGAAGGTGGGCATACCTTCCAACTGTCCCAGTTTATCTGTGACAGGCCCAGTTAATCATCTGCCCTCCCGCTTTTAAAGGCTGCTTGTAACATGTCCCAGTTTCTTTCTCTTCCTCCCATTCCCCCCCCCCCCTTTTCCTTTGCATTCTTCAATTGCTGCAAACTGAATCCAAAGTGCAAAAATGATTTGCACTGAATTACCACAGTGGGAAAACAGAGGGGAGAGGAGGGGTGAATCTTGCTGTTCCCAATAGGCTCAGACAAAAGCAAACTGCTGCAGCCTCTCTTAGCTGGTCTGTTCTTTTCCATCAATAACCTGATCAATAACAGGCAGTTTGATAGGGACACAGGTGACCTGATAGCTTTTTAAAGATTACTGTCAGTAATTATTTAAAGATATAGCCATGTTAGTCTGTAGAATCAGTATGCAGAAAGATCTTATAGCACCTTTGAGAGACTCGCTGAAAGAAAGAAGTTGGCAACATGAACTTTCATAGATTAAAGTCTACTTTCTCACATGCATTTGGAGGACATGCATCTGAGGAAGTAGACTTAAGTCTAGGAAAGCTCATGCTGCCAACTTCTTTCAGGTAGTCTCAAAGGTGCTACAAGATATCAGAAGATCAAGATCTTATCAGATCTTATCTTACTACATACTTAGTAACTATTTGTTACCCTTGAAACATGTGAAAGGTGAGGACAGATAGATAGATAGATAGGTAGGTAGGTAACTACTTTTTGCAACACTTGAAAAGTTACATTTTTGAACGTCAGAATCCCATGGCCAGGATTAGTATGTTTCTAAGGACCATATCAAACTTAATTCTTCCTCCTGATCTGTCAGGTTAACAAGAAAGGAAGAATGAAAGAATGAATGAAAGAAAGAAAGAATATTTCCGTGTTCATATTTGATACATATCTGTGTCTGAATGCAGTGACAATAGAAAAGCACTATTTTGTAGCTAGCTGAGTCTTTGAAATGAAGACTCAGGGAAAAAAGCAGGCATTCCTGTTACAAATTACCCCTCACATTTGAACAGTAAATTATCTTTATTATTAGGCAGGCCATGGCGCTGCAATTATTACTTGCCCTGTGTCGAAAGGTTTTTTGCAATTAGGAATCTGTGGTGGCAGAACTATGATATAGAGAGATAATATATGTCCGAGCCAAGACAAAGGGATGGTCGGGAGATGTGCTTTTACTATGTATCCCAAAGAGTCAGGAAAACGGGTGGGTTGCTCTTAAACATTTCAATTAGCCCTGACATGGCCTCTGTGAGCCCACAGATTATTCCTGCTTCGCAGTTAAGTTTTTACGAGCCTTTTCACATAGATTACCCCGTCCTACAATGATCTATAAATCTCTCTTAGCAAACTTATGATTAATCTTCTCTGCATGGATCAGTGTTAAATTGATAAAAGAGGTGCTATTGCTAGGATCTTTCAACCATAATTTTATGATGGTCTTTTTTTATTTTCCAGAGGGGAAGGTTCTTATCTGAGTACCCTTTCCAGGGAGAGGAGGGGTTTTATTTTGTAGATATGTTCAGGCATTCCTACATTGGTTGTTTTTAAAAAGTCCCTAAGGCAACATTGGTCTCTGGAATCGGCTTGGCCAGGCCTAGGGGTGGTTAAGGATTTTATTGGCGTTGACAGTTTGGACAAAAGTAGCTCTTTTTTTTTTTTTTTGCACCTCCCCAGACACAATTTGAGAAGAAAAAAAACTCACCTCACCTCAAGAATCTGCACATTTGCGATGCTTGCCGGGTGCATTTTGGACAAATAAAACATGCACAGAATAGTGTGCACATTTTAAACTGTGAATGACTGCAAAAGAAAAAAGCAAAAGCAAAACCATGCTGTTTAAAAAACATATACAAAGCATCCTTTAATCAATAAGGGAACCACATGTGTTAGGTGAAACGCATAAATGAATGCTCACATTAGAGGAAACGCCGAGTCTTGCAACTAGATGCACAACAAAAGTAGGAAGAAAATGCAAGATTTGGGGAAATATCACAAAATCAAGACTGAATTTTTTAATCAAATGAATTGAGATAGTGGCAACTAGTAGCATCCATGTCATATACCCTTGAACTGCCCTGCTTTGCAAATTAATCCTCTGCTATCCCACTCTTTCTGCTGTTTATAAAATGTCCCGGCTCCTCCCACCTTCTTCCACTTTCCCTCTTTGTCCACAGCTTACTTAAGTCACTGCAAACTGAGATCAAAATTCAAACAACATTTGCATCCATTAACTCAGCAAAGGGAGGGAGAAATCTTGCCCTTCCCAGTTGGCTCAGGCAAAAGCAAATTGCTGCAGCCTCTCCTAGCTTTTGTGTCCTTCCTCATTTATAATTTTTGTCATCTTGGTCACATTCTGCTGTTGTTAGGCCACACATGTCTCAGTTTGCATCTCTGAAATGTTGGATGGTATGTGTCAGTAGGGAAGTGAATCTGATAAAGCTTTTAGTACAAACTGCATTATTTCTGCAGTGGAGAAGACTATGAAATTCTTGGGTTTGCCTTAACTTCAATGCAACTGGAATATCCACACAATTGATAGAAGCAGATCTAGGAGGAGAGATAATAAATTACTATTGGTTCCATCTGAGATGATGGAGGTGGTCTTTGGTGTCTCAGTTTTCTTTCTGGTGAGGCCTGGTATAGCAAACAGTGATAGAAACAGTACTTGGAGGAGAAGCATCAATTTGTTGATCGTCTTAGAGGTAGAAGAGAAATTCAGTTGTTTTCAGTGTTAGGCACACAATGCTTGTATACATGATGTACTATTATGTACAGTGCTTTTCTGCAACACTTTTTTGCTTTAGATTTTTATTTCTATTTCTTTTTACAGCTTGATATAATTCAACACTGCAAGTCAGTATTATGTAAAAAAAATAGAAATGAAAATCTAAAACAAAAAAAAGGTCATTGCAGAAAAGCAGCTCAAAATAGGTTTTCCTCAACAAAGGATATGGCGGGTTTGTTTTGCATTTTGCTTTTATGTTCTCCTAGATTCACTCCTGTATTACTGGGGCTGTCAGCTGCTGGTTTTGCTGATTCCCTGGAGTCACTTTGCCTCCCACTGTGTCAGAGACTGGGAGAGCCAGACTGGAAGAGAGATCAATGGAACAGCTGAAATGACCAGCTGGTAGAGGAGAGGAGAGCAGTGGGTCAGCTTGGGATAAGGCAAGAAAGCAGGAGGAGGAGAGAGCTTGTAGGGGATTAAAAAGAGAGAAGCAGGACCTGCAACAAAATATTGCAGAACAGTGTCTAGGCACCACTTGTGCCCTTTTCTAGTCTTCCTCTCCTTCCTCCTCCTTCCTTTTTCCAAGTCCAGGCCTCAAGGAAGTCAAAAAGCTTTTTTAAAAAAATTACATCATGCAAAAGTTAAAAAATATAATTAAACTACAATTTCAATAGAGTTTTTAAAAAGCACATCTATTAAAAAGAAAACAAAAAATACAAACAGTATAGCACATTTTAAAAGGCTTTTTCCAATGAGCAATCTGTCCTGAAAAGCCTGCTCAGACAAAAAGTTTTTCACCTGCCTAAAGCCAGGATGGTGTAGTGGTTTGAGTGTTGGACTACAAATCTAGAGACCAGGGTTTGATTCCCCGCTCAATCATGGAAATCCACAGGGCGACCCTTGGGCAAGTTATACCCTCTCAGTCCCAGAAAACCTATGATACATTCAGTTTAGGACAGCAGTTCTCAACCTATGGGTCATGGCCCTTTTGGAAGTCGAACAATTCTTTCACATGGGTCACCTAAGATCATTGGAAAAACATATTTTCAATGGCCTTTGGAACTGAGACACCGCTCCTCTATCCGTTGGAGGTCACCACAACATGAGGAACTGTATTAAAGGGTTGTGGTATTAGGAAGGTTGAGAACCATTGCTTTAGTTTTCCATAAGTCAGAAATTACTTGAAGGTACAAAACAACCACTACAACAAGGAAGAGGTAACAGGGACTGTATCCGCAATGCAGAAATAATGCAGTTTAACTCCTCTTTAACTCCTATGACTCCCTGCTATGGAAATCAGTGGCTTGTAGTTTTGTGAGATATTTAGCCTTCTCTGTCAGAGAGTACTGGTGCCACAACAAACTATAAACCCAGTACTTCATAGGAGGGAGCCAAGGCAGTTAAAGTGGTGCCAAACAGCATTATTTCCGCAGTGCAGATGCAGCCAAGGAGGGTGCCAACCTAACTTCTTTAGGAAGTGAGTTCCAGAGTTTGAGAGCAGCCAATGAGAAGGCGTTCTCCCATTTTTTCTGCCAGATGTACCTGTGAGGGTGGTGAAGCAGAGAGAAGGGCCTTCCCAGAAAAAAACTTATAACACAGGTAGGATCAAATGGGAGAAACTAGCACTTCAGATAAACTGCACTTGGGTTGTACAAGATACACTGTTCTAATGTCATTATCTTTCATCCTTGGTTTTCTGTTCCCCTTTGAACACTCTTTCAGCATTCAATGCCCAATAAGTCTTGTTTTGGATTTCCACTCTCTCCCTTATGGTTTTGAATGCTCATTTATTAGCAACTAGTTTCAGGTCTTTGCACACTAACCTTTCCCTACCTAGAAGATCATATAAAACAATTGCATGACTACAGTGCTTCTCAATGTTTAGTCACCAGATTGGTTGGATGCCAGCTCCCAAAAGCTCCCAGCCAGCACAGCCAATGGTCAGGGGTTCTGCAAGCTGGAAATCCAAAACATCAGGAGGGCCAAAGGTTCAGCACTGCTGCTCTACTCCATAAAAGCACTGGTCCTATAAATTATGGATGGGAAATCATGTCTCCACTAATACAGGGAAGGGAGATGTTCCTAGTGGCAGCTTGTGGCTTCCATGTCAGTAGGGCAGCAAATCTGCTCTGGAGTCAAGTCTTAATTTTAATGAGTTGTCCAAGGTGCTGAACTCACTCCAAGACCTTGGATAGTGCCTTTAATGTTCAGATATAAAGCAGGGGTGGGCAAAGTTGCAGTCTGTGGTATACAACCCCCCCAGAGGTCAGGATCCCTCCCTCCCCTTTAAAACTAGAAGTAAACCAAAAGTTACTTCTGGATGCTTCCTGTTCTAAAAAAAAGCCCCCCCCCAGGCCTAAAATGGCCCAGAGGGGCTTTAAAACATGACAAAAATGCCCCCCAATCAGGCTCCAGAGTGCATTGGGAGACATTTGTAGGCAAAAAAAATATATACTGGTTTTTAAAAATTTATTTGTGTATTTAATAATTTTTGTTTATTGCTGCATGGAGATGCATCTCCAAGGGGGATGATTCACCCCCCCCCCCCAGCCTCCCACAGTTGCCCATTCCAGTATAGAGAATTCCCATGGATGCCACCAGCATCCATGATCCTTCAGGGATCATTCTATGCAATAATGAGATTTGTAGTCAAACAATAACTGCTGGGCCAAATAGTCGCCTCTGTTTGAAAACATCAATGGAGGGCCCTGACTAGAAAGCTCATTTAGGAGAGCCAGTTATGGGAGGCAAGAAGCCAAATATTGCTTGCTCCCAACCAAGGCAATGATCATCTGTCTTGGCTCTCCCTCTGCGCAGCCTGCTAGCATTCATGTGCATGCTGTCATTGAGCTATTGCCCCTTAAATATGGCAAACAGAAGGCTATATTTCTATCAGGCATAAATAGTGTTTCCTTTGGTCCTGCAGATGGATACAGAGCAGCGCTCCACATTGAACTTAAATATGACAAAGACAACTCCATTGCAATATTGCAAACAGAGGAGAATCTGGAACATATGTAATGTGCAGCTGAAGGGTGGCAAGGAGGAGGGGAGGAAACCGCAGTAAAAGCTTGTGGGTTGTCTAACACAGAAAATAATATTTCAGAACTGTCATACACTGAGGCTTACACAGTCTGATAAAATGAACTCCTGGAGGTCCCGCTTTGGTTTGTGGTGTTACATTCCTGTCCTACTGCTCCATAAAAATCTATTTTGCATTGCCATAAAATTGCGGACAAGACTGATCATCTCAGTTTCACACAACACTTTATGGTGACCAAGGCATTGTCAAGAACTAGTGATGGATATTTTCATATGTGTGTGGGTGTCTGGAGTGGGGAGAGAGGGAGAGAGAAAGGAAACAGTGAACAGCCAGACTTTTTAGTACTGGACTTGGAGGTGTAGTGGAACCAGGTTCCACAGTGATGGAGCACCAGCACATTTAGATTGTCAGGACTATTGTATATCATCTGCCATTTTTGATATAAATCAATACTGTGCTCTACCAAATTTAGAACTGTATTACAATGCTTCTACTCTTTTATGGATAAAAGACTGGATCCTACTAGAGAATCAAAAATTATTAGAATTAGAGGGAGCAAAAATGAATCGGGGATGGCATGCATATCTAAGTTATGGTGATGTACAGTTGGATTATACCAGTTTAATACCACTTGAACGGTCACTGCTCCATCCCATGGAATCCTAGGATTTATAGTTTCATGAGATACTTCACATTCTCTCCCAGAGAGCACTAACCCTGTATTTTATTTTAAGAGCCAGTGTGCGGTGTATCCACATTGCAGAATTAAAACAGTTTGATACCACCTTCTATCCTACAGAATCCTGTTTGTAGTTTGGTGAGGTACCAGAGCTCTCTCCTAACTACAAATCCCAGGACCTCATGAGTATCAAAGTGATATCACAGTGCTGTAACTGTGCAATCTGGACACAACCTCAGTCTTTCCTGCAGTGAATCCCAGCACAAGGAATATCAATAGGTTTTCTGTCAAGAGAAAAGTCACAGGTTCCTCAAATAAAACCAGTTGCTTTCTAATCCCTCTTGGGATTTTGAAAGTATCTTTCCAGTCCAATTGGAAGAAAATGTAGACAGGAAGAAGTGCAGAGGTGCAGAAACATTATCATAGAAGATATCCCTGATGGACTACTTTCCACTTTGCTAGCCAAGGTTTGATGGTGCTGCAGGTAAGGCTTCATACTGTAAACTCCCTCACTCTCATTTTGACAGCTGTTGACAGCCGCTGATGCATGTCTCCTTACATTTTGATTTTAATGTAAAGTGCCATGGCAGACATGCCAACAGTAAGTCTCTGTTTAATATAAGCAGCAGCAAAATGTGCCCCAGAGGCCTGGTAAACACTGGGGAGAGAAGCGACAGCCATCTGTATTCATATGATGGAAAGAAAGAAGGAAGAAAATAAGACTTTTCTCAAACAAGATTTCTTCTCTTAAAACTTTTCAGTCTGACTTAAAATTTGTTATGGAATATAAAAATGGCCTAGCTGGATCAGACCTCTTCCCCATCTAATGTAAGAGTATTCTACCCATGGGTTGGAATCATTCCCTATAGTATAGGAAATTAATGTTGTTGTTGTTGTTGTTGTTGTGTGTGCCTTCAAGTCATTTCCAACTTATGGTGACCCTAAGGTTACCCTATCATGGGTTTTTCTTAACAAGTTACTTCAAAGAAGATTTGCCAGTGCTATCTTCTGAAGCCGAGAGAGTGTGATTTGCCCAAGGTCACTGCAGTGGGTTTACATGGCTGAGCTGGGATTCGAACCCTATTCTCTAGTCATCCAACATTCAAACCACTGCACCAAGGTGACGTAGACTCTGTATCATATTATTACCTTCAGTCAGAGTAAGAGCTAGTGTGGTGTAGTGGTGTAAGTGTTGGGCTAGGGTCCTAGGAAACCAGGGTTCAAATCCCAGTTCAGCCATGGAAAACCATTGGATGACCTTGGACAAGTCACCCTCTCTCAACCTCAGAAGAAGGCAAAGACTAACCCTCTCTGAACACAGCTTGCTAAGAAAATCTCATGATAGGTTTGCCTATGATAAATTGGAATTGCCTTGAAGCCACACAACAAAGACCATTAAAAAGCCAGCATGGCATAGTGTTGGCCTACAAATCTGAGAGGCCAGGGTTCGAATTGCTGCCCAACCATGGAAACCCACTGAATGACTTTGGACAAGTCACACACATTCCAGCTTAGAAAAAAGCAATGGCAAACCTCCTTAGAAGAATTTTTTTCCCATGAAAATCCTAGCATAGGAATTGCCATCAGTCAGAATCAACTTGAAGACACATAAGAACATAATCATAAACCCATTACATTAATCAGCACTTCATAATTATATGTTTACGCTGGTTAAGTCAACATTTATGACATTACTGTAAGTTATAGGGATTCAATGAGTCTGCTATAGTTGGGTCTAAGAATTGGATTTGCACCCAAATGATTATTTTATTTCATTACTTCTTAGGTGCCAGTTTTCAAGGGTTCTTGATATATGGACTTATGATACATGGACATCCAAAGATGTTCAAAAGCAGATTAAATTTCACTTTACTTTACATTGTTATTATTTATCTTTTTATGTCCATTAGAATCTAATAGCATCGTAGAGTTGGAAGAGATCACAAGAGCCATCTAGTCCAACCATCGGCCATGCAACACACAAGCTAAACAAATGAAAGATAGTTAGATGGTTGGGTGGGTCATGGTTGATAGCTGCTCACTTTTATGTCCCCTGGCAACTCGTATTGAGAGGAATTTGTTGTTGCTGTCTGCCTTGAAGCCATTCCTGATTTATGGCAATCCTAAGGCTATCATGGGAAAGTTTCAGCTATTATATCAGACTTCCCTATCATGGGAGTTTCAGTGACTTTCAGCTAATGATTCACTAGATCTGCATCCACACTGAAGAAATAAGACAGTTTTCACCTCTTTAACTGCCACGGCTCAATGCTATGGGATGGTCCCGAGCTCTACTACCGCCACATCCTGGTGGTGTGTACCTGGCCTTAGTCTCCAGAGTTGCAGTCCAACACTCAAACCACTACATAACACTACCCCCCAAAGTAACTCTTCCAAGCACCCTTCTACCCTGGCCATGGACTTGTCCAGGGGTTAGTTTGGGGTGAGCAGTGGCAAATCTTCTCTTTCTGGCAACACCTGATCTCTCAGCTCAGATCCTCATCCTGTCTGCTAGCCAACTGTGACCAGGAGGGAGATCTTCCAAGTCAACTTGCCTGGATCGATAAGCCAAAGTGACAATTTCATAGGATACATCTCGACAGAAAGGGCTTCCACCACCCTGGAGTGATGGAACTTGTCATATTCCTTTCTGAGGGAAGGCGGGAGGTTAGAAATCAATGTCTCCCTCATGAGGGGCTCTGGGCCCTCCAGACAGATCAGGCACACAAGCCGGTTTCTAATTACATTTAAGAAATACATATCATACATATATAAACTGACATCAATATCGGAGTGGCGTTGTGGGCTGTCAAAAGGGATAAGGGCAATTCCCTCTGCGGCCCTTGACAGTTGCAGTACCTGGTGCGGAGGTGCTATGAGCAACATTATACGGCTGATTGAGTTATGACGGCTCTAACCCAACAGGGAAAGCCGGGCAGCGAGGAATAACCAGGGCGGCATACAAATGATGATAAAGTGATCGCTTTAAAGAACAATCTCCATAATATTTCATGCTCACTGCACGGTCTAAAGGCGGCCTTGTCGGCGAGGCTAACTGCTCTATCAATTGATTTGATTCACTGCTGCAGCTACTCCCAGTCATAATATTTCAAATAAATGGCACCATGGATAGAAATAATATCTGCATCAATATTAACCCTGAAAGGACTAATGGACACAAACTATAATTTCCTGGACACCCTAATAATGCATTTTGACTACGCTTGGTGTGGAAAGATTTCTCCCCCCTCCCAACCATCCCTCCTTTCTGTTCATTCATTTATTTTCAATGTCTTGTTTACATAAAATTCACTCTCCTTTTGTGGAATGCTGCAGAGGTCCTGGACTACTCATAGGGCAGGGATTTTTTAGACATTTGAGAGTTGGGAAGGGAATAGCAAGATTTGCTAAAATCTAAAGACTTGCTCATTTGTACCTAGCATTCAGTTATATTTACACCAGGGAGAGCCAGATTACAATGCTGAAATGGGAGGTCTAGGCTGTTGAAATAATGCAGTTTGACATCACTTTAACTGCCATAGCACCATTCTGCAGAATCCTTTGATTTATAGATTTGTTAGGCACCAGCAGTGGGTCTTTGGCAGAGAAAGCTATACATCCCCAGATTCCAGAAGATGGAACTGCGGCACTTAAAGTGGTGTCAAACTGCATTATTTTTACAGTGTAGATCCACCCATAGATACCATTCTACACTGAGCCATGAAACTTACAGGGGAGAACTTTTTCTCTCTCTTTCAATCTGAACTACCTCAAAGGACTGTGCTAAGGATAAAGCACATACTCTAACTGTACCTATGTGGCTGGAATAGACCCAATTAATCCTCTGTCATCCCACTTTTTCAGCTGCTTTTAAAATGTCCCGGTTACTCTTTCCTCCTTCCATCTCCCCACCTCTGTCTTCAGCTTACTTCAGGTACAGCAAACTGAGTTTGGAGTGCAAAAGTAATTTGCACTCAGTTAACACAGCAAGGGTACATAAAGGAGAGGAAGAGAGGAGCCTTGCCCTTCCCAATAGGTTTCAAACACAATTGATTAATAGCTGTGATCAGGTAGGTTGTGAAATTGCCAGAAAAACACATCCACAAAGTAAACACAATACATTTCCTTTGGGCCATAAGTCAGTGTCACTTAAAAAAAATCTATGTTATTGTGTCTCATCATTCTCTTCTTATGTAATTGTCTCATCATTTTGTGTTCGCCATTTTGGAGATTTACAGAGAAGTTTAGCCAATGGGGAGGAAAGGGGCCTACACAGAAACCTGAATAAATAACCCATGATAAGGAGTAATAGCTGCACCACATTGGGATCTGTGTGAAGGAAGAACAGTGCCATCTGGGATGCCATGCTGAATTTAACACTTCCATGCAGCTGGGAAGCTCCTTCCCAGGGACAATAATCATCTGGAGCAACTTAACCCCACAATGATGTACAACCCTTGAGGTCGTGTTCATTTTTCAGCTTAAATACGTCTCGAGCCAAAAACCACAGACCATCATTTAAGTGAGAGCTTCTCCTTGGGCAAATGCCCTCCTTTGCAAATGGGCCAGTGCAAATGGATGGCTGACTTGGATGCTGGCAAGGACCAAAGAGGGACATCTCCAAAGATTAATTCCTTGCCTCTCCTTTTAAAACAAGATTAAATTAGCTTGTGTTAGCGCCTGTTAGCAGATGCGCTCCTACATTATGCATGATCCTTGACTGCTCGCAGCATGGACGCGACACACTGTATGTTCCATTAGTGATTTTCAATGTTGCGCTAAGCTTTAAGTCACACAAACAAGGCCCTGTATTGGGTTTACTTTGTGGATGTGTTTTCCTGGCAATTTCACAACCTACCTGATCACAGCTATTGATCGATTGTGCTTGAAATGGATGAAAGAATTACCCTGTGCAAGGGTTTCACAGTGGGATGTGGGCAGGATCCTCTTTGTGTAGGAAAATCAATAGTACTCTAATGCCCAAGCCTAAAAAGACAGGAAAAAAATGACTATCCCACATGCATAGGTTCTACCCACTCTGCCATTCATAGATCCAGATACAGCTTCTTTCATAGTTCCGACAGTGGAAAGTTCAGGGTGAGGTTTACAATTAGTCACTTTTCCTTCAAAGAGCCTACAAAACCAGCATTGTCTTTGAAAGAAAATGATGCTTATTTGCAAACATTACAGTTTGAAATAGATCTTGGTGAAATGACTTTTTGGACTACAACACTGGCAATGTTAGTTGGGGGATTCTGGGAGTTGTAACATTCCAAGCTCTGTCTTATAGAATTGTAGAACCTTGGGGCTGGAAAGGACCTCAAGGACCTCCTAGACCAACTCCTGAACTGCACAGGAGTGAACTGCTAAATCACCCCAAAGATATGGTCATCTAACTGCTCTTTAAAAATCTCCAATGAAGGAGAGAACTGCCTTGTGAGTTTAACTCTTGAGTGGGGCCCAGAAGCAAGCAGCTAAGGAGGGTATGATTACTTTAAAAAATGGTGCCAGTAACCTTGAATCCTCACAGTCCAACCATGGAGAAATTAAACATAAGATAAGATCCTACACTGGGATTGTGTAAATCTCCCTATACAGAATTAAGTACAGTTGACCCTCTTTATCCTCAGATCCTTTATCCAACCATCCACAGCTTGAAAATATTCATTCATATATATATATATATATATATATATATATATATATACTCCAAAAACCAACCTTGATTTTGTCATTTTATATAAGGGACACCATTTTACTATGCCATTGTAATTAATCGCACTTTAGTATCCATGGATTTTGGTATCCATGGGGGGTCCTGGAACCAAACTCAGTACCTCAAGGGCCCACTGCATGAATTGGACTATACAGACCTTGCCCTGAAGGCAAAGTTATGCAGCTGGATCAAGGCAGCAGATGCACAACCAAATGCATCACTGAATATGCATACACACCCATGCATGATGTCTAATATGCAGGCTCATCTATGCACAGTGTGTACCCATGTACATAGGCACACATGGATAATTCCACTTTTGTAACCTTGAACCAAATGCAGCTATTTTGCACTGGAGGAAAATGTCCACTCACTTCTGCAGGGGAACATGTGTTAGACACCAACCAGATTCTGGTTGTGGTGTTCTGAAGTCACCTTGCTAGGTGTCAAATGCACAGAGCAAATGACTATTTCCATGGCTCTGTGAGAACAGGGACAGTCACACAGCCTCTCTTCATGCACTGGAAAAATGCATGAAAGGGAGGGTGTCATAGAGCTACACAGGCTCCCCTGTCCTTCACCCCATCAACTGATCTCTGTGTCTTTCCTACAAAGATTATACTCTGAAGTAAATCTCTTTCCTACTGTCTGTAAGTGTATCTGCACTGGTTAGTAATATCAGTTTCACTCCACTTTAATTCATATGGATCCATCCTAAAGGACTATAGGTTCTGTTCTTTTGAAAGGCAATTAGAAAGTGCCAATGTACCCAGAGAAGAGAGAAATTGAGAATTAAACCAATTAATTCCTACAATGTAGACAAGTGTTCAATGTACCTTGGCTACTGTAGTTCAGGGGAGGGGTTTAGAGCTTTCCACTAAATCTTATGTCTCCATTGGATGGAGCCATGATAGGTAATGTGGCTCCAGCTGTTACATTTGTGAAATGCATTCTGATGAGTGGGAAAGGGCATTCAACATGTATAGAAACAAAAGTTCTCCAAGTAGCAAAGACCTTGATTTGGCCAGAGTTCCTCCTTACATGGAAATACATGTATATCAGTAACTACAGGGAGCTCCTTCCCACCCCAAGAGTCTTATGAAGCCATGAAAGAACCAGCATGGTGTACTGGTTTGACTGTTGGACTAGGAAGCCAGGGTTCATATCCCTGCTCAGTCATGGAAATCCATTGGGTAACCTTGGGCAAGCCACAAATGCTTAGCCTCAAAGAAAGGTAATGTAAGCCTACTCTGGACAAACAATGGTAAGAAAACCATGAAAAGTCCATCTTTTAAGAAATGATGGTGGCCATGATTGTGGTGTACTTTCATGTCTTTTCTTATATTTGGCAACCCAGTATGGTGTAGTGGCTTGAGCATTGGTCTACAACTCTGGAGACTAGGGTACAAAACTCCACTCAGCTATGGAATTTCAGTGGCTGACCTTGGGCAAATCACAATCTGTCAGTTTCAGAGGATGGCCCTGGCAAACCCTCTGTGAAAAATTTGCCAAGAAAACCCCATGATAAGTTTGCCTAAGGGTCATCAAAAGTCAGAAATGACTTGAAGGCACGCAACAACAACAACAACAACAATGTGCATAAATGCAGAGACTGCGAAAGCCTGGAGCACTTCCTCAATCATCATGCAATCGTTGCTCCCTCTAGCATCCCTGAATCGTTTCAAGCAGGACTTTTGATGGACATTTTACCACCGATTCAGCCAGGTATGAAAATCATTATTGTCCAAAACGTCATTTCACCAAGATCTATTTCAAACTGTAATGTTTGCAAATAAGCATCATTTCCTTAAAAAGACAATGCTGGTTTTGCAGGCTCCTTGAAGGAAAAGTGACGAATTGCAAACCTCACTCTGAACTTTCCACTGCTCAAGAAGGCTGGAGGTCTCTTGCAGTTCTACTGGAAAAAGTAACATTCCAGAACTCACTGAGTATTTCCCCATCCCCTTGTGTGCATCCACACTCTTGAACTTCTTTGACAAATGAGCACCTTTCTTTAATGGACACAATCCAGAGGAAGTAAGGTGCCTTCAAGTCCCACAGGACTTTCATTAACCCTGATTCACCCTAGCCAGTCCATCATCTTTGACAAGTGTTCTAACCCAGACCTTTCTGACATGACTGCAAACCAGGAAATAGCTGGCCATTATTCTCCTTTGTCACAGGTTTATTGTGACCCATAGCCTCTTCCCTAACCATCTTCTATCTCTCTGGGTGCTCTTTTTCCATCTGCTTATTGTACTTTTCAGCTCATTTCTTCCTCCCCCCCCCCATCCAATTTATCATGTTTAAAGAAAAATTCATTCTCACATATTAATCAATTTAATGTAACCTCCTCCTAGTATTCTCCTCTGTCCCGTAAATGTCTCAGTGGCTATTCCAGTTTGCCAGAGACAGTTCTACTTAATCCTCTACCATCCTACTTTTCATCTGATTTTAAGTGTCCTAATTTTTCTCTCTTTTTCTCACTTTCCCCTTTTGCTGCAGCTTCCCCTCACTTGTGTGTTCTTCCTCACTAATAACTATTTGACCAACATTCAAGGACACTGGCTTACCTTAAGGACATTGCTTGGCCACATGTATCCCAGTTTTCATCCATTTTCATCACCATAAATATATGGGTTAACAAGATATGGTAAACACTTCAGTTGGTTCAGACTTCTGCATGATCATGAACTGGGGCTTCTGGAGAGAGCATCACCCCTTCTGGGGAACAGAACTCAATGCTTGTGCTGATACCAATGAAGACCCCAAAAGGGCCCTTTATAAGCAAGAAGACAGTGTCATCCACAAATTACATTAATCAAAATCTACTCTCTTGTAATGGAAGATCATTAGATCTAATTCAACAATATGAACCATCTTTTTCCTCTTCTGTGGAATGAGTTTTTGAATGCTAAGAAGAGTTTGTGTCTCCCCCAGGAAGCACTTATACTGTAGAAATGGCTCCATTCTTCAAAATCCTGGATTTTCAGTTTTGTGAAGCACACTAACTCTTTGGTAACGACTGCTAAAGACCTCATAAAACTATAAATCCCAGGGTTCCATAAGATGGAGCTACATGCACTCTCAATCTTCTTTCCTTTTGAGCAGCCAAACACATTTGCTATAATCTTTTGTCAAAGAATCTTCCGTACCCATCACATCACAAGACTCTTTTTCTCTAGCCCTAATGCACAGCTTAGAAAAGTTATATTGTGGACTACGGATACCAGAATCCCGCCAGTTAATGATCTTGCCAAGTACCAGTTTGAATCTAACAGTAGCTTATATCCATCGTGACTAGTAGGCCTCCAGAACAGAGCTCACAAAAATTACATTTGGAGACTATAATTGGCTGGCTAATTTGGAGTTTGGAGTTCCAAAAGGTAACCTTCCCCCCACTCCAAGCTCTGCTCCTGACAAATCATTTTTAATTGGCGATGAATGAATTTATTGATTCTTCACACTGTTTACCTGATGAGCACCCAATGGGGGGGCCTTTTCTTTTAGGGAAAACATGTCATGGTCTGATTCTCTCCAGTGCCAAACACGAATGAAATGAGACTTGCAAAATGAATCCCTTTTTGCTCTCTGGATGAATCGAAAGCTTCTCGCCACAGTGTGATCAGCCTGGGTGGCAAGGTCAATGGGACAAGAGATGAGGTTGAACATATCATTCTGCTACTGACACATACGGTCAAAGCTAAAGCAAAGCCCTGCCAAACCCCAGCATGATGGCAAGAACGCTGTGGGAGAATAGCAGCTAGGAGAGGAAATGTTCGCTCCTCTTTTGATTTTCCAAAAAGAGACACATACAGTTCTTACAAAGCATGCAGAGGCACCCTTCAGATTTTCAGAGAAAGCAAATCCTTGGGCAGTCAAAGGCTACATCTCAGCATTGGGGGAAATTTTAAAAAAACCCTCAATTTTCAGAACTGTAGGCTGGATATGAAAGAAAAGATCACTGTAGTCCTTTATTTGACTAAAGGGAGGCATCCAAATATTTGTTGGCACATTGGCGTTTTCTGGGCCACTGGAGCTACTGGATGGCACAATTGTCAGTCAGCAAGTCAGTCACATTATTGCTCAATAAATTTGGTAGTGCATAATTATTGATTGGTAAATTAGAGACGGCAGAATCATGGACCGGGAAGAAAAAGACTATAGCAATTGGTTAGCAAATGAGTGAGATCTGTTTTTGTCTTTCAAGAATCATGGTTAGCTGGTTGTTATTGGAGGCCATGGGTATGTTATTTATGGGTACACAGGAGAAAGCTGTACTGTTGATGCTCAAGTTTGAGATGATGACATATTGAAAGATAAAGCTGATGTCCATAAGTGGGTTCTAGTTGTATTCTTTGCAACTTCAGTGAGAAAATGATGGCAGTATATCATAGTGGTTAGCGTTGCCTTGGGTCCTATATTGCATTTAATAAATTTATTTATAAAGAACTGAATATTCATAAGTAAGTCTTGCACTAGGATAAAGGAGACCCATATTTAAATCTTCATGGATAACCCAGAGTCCAGGCCCTGTTTCTAAAGGTGCATCGTCACTGTAGACATAATGCAGTTTGAGCCCATTTTAACTGTCATAGCTCCATCCTACAGAATCCTTGGGTCCTATATTGGTGGAGAAGCCACTTTATAAATATAAATTCAAAAAATACAGTCAATATACAATAATAAAGCACTAAGGAACCAGGGGTTGTTCAGGTATGCACTAATAGCCTCAGTAAGGGATAGAAGAGAAGTTCGTGCAATTAATATTTTAAGGCCAACTCCCTACATTTTCTCTTTCAAACCAATACACAGTCAAAGAATGCACTGTCATTCAAAATATGTACTTTAGATCCATCAGTTTGGTTATCAATTCCCAGAATTTGGAACAGTTCATTTTTTAAAAAACACACCTTGCATAACCCCTTATGCTTTCTGGGGCATATTAAGAGTTATAGTCTGAAAGGGTTACATGTTTAAATGCTACACAATCCCATGAAGGTCTTTGCAGTTCCCATCCTCCCCCTCAACACACACACACACACACACACACACACAAGACAAGTGACAAACTATTTTTTCCCCTGACTTCCATTTCAACCGTATGATTTGCTGTGCCAGCACATCAACTGCTTAGAACAGGGAGTGCCGAAAGCTATGCCAACACAAGGCCACAAAAACCTGACTACTATGTTCAGTCCCAGGCCCCACAGTTTGGAAGTTGACAACAAATTGGAAATCATTCAACGGAGAACTGGGAGCAGAACGCCACATGGTCTAAAAAGGCAAAGCATTTGAGGTAAAGCTGAGAAATCTGAGTGTGCTTTGCTTAGAGAGGAGAAATCAAGATTAATGGCAATTTTCACATGCACAACTATGGCTGCGATCCTGCCTCAGGAGAGATAGCAATGACAGTGTCCCCTTCAACCACTCCAAAACCACATTTTCTTTGCTACATCCCCCAAATCCAGCCATTTCCATTCCTCTTTTCCATCACAGGCTGCTTTTTTAAAGAAAAGAAATGAAACAATTCCAGTTTGACTCAGGCTGGATCCATGCTGGCAAGAAAACAAAATCTACACCCTGCTCAATTCTGGTCCTTTTGGAATACACAACATACAACTGTTTTCACAGTGAAAATGTTTCTTTGGGGCTTTAATGTGATTTATAAAAACTTACTTATTACTCCACAGGATCGGGAACAGTGGATGCAAGCTACAGGAAAAGAGATTCCACCTCAACATTAGGAGAAACTTCCTGATAGTAAGGGCTGTTCAACAGTGGAACATACTCCCTTGGAGTGTAGTGGAGTCTCCCTCCTTGGAGGTCTTTAAGCAGAGGCTGGATGGCCATCTGTCAGGGATGTTTTGATTGAGATTCCCTGCATGGCAGAATGGGGTTGGACTGGATGGCCCTTGCAGTCTCTTCCAACTCTATGATTCTATGATTCTATGAAAATGCTGTTTTCCATGCAAAACAACATTTTAAGAACATGCTGAAATATTGTTTTTTTGTTACACTTTTTTTTCTACACAGAAAATGTGTTTGGTTTGGTTTGTGAAAAATAACGTGTGGATTTTTTGCAGAATGAGCCCCAAATTGCAAATGATCTTTGAAAACTGTGTAGTTTTTGAATACTCCCTTGCATCAGAAGAAAATTGTTCAAATTGAGAACAAATGAATCTTAGCAAAGAATTATATCTCTAATCAGGGACACACTCTTTTAGCCAGCATCTGATTGATGTAGCCAACATTTCACGAAATTTGGAAGACAGACAAACAACAGATCTAAACTCTACAGTTATTGCATTTAGATGCCATTTTAACTGCCTTGTTTCCATCTTAGGGAACCGTGGGTTTTTTATTTTGATATGGGGCTTGGAATTCTCTACTACTGTACTCCCCTAAGTTACATGATTAGAACTCTCTAGGCTGGAATGTCTGTATCCGGCTCTTTTGATAGGCACTCTGTCTGTCCAACATAGCAGAATCTGAATACTGTACATGAAGTATGTTGATATCCATGGTTCCACTATTACAGGCAAGGGTCTCTCCAATGAAACATTTCCAGGCATTTTCTTTTGCTGTGTCTTAAGATTAAATTGCATATGTCAGTGGGAGCAAACAAAAAGCTATTCATCCTTCCATTTTCCCATATGCATAGCATGTGTTCCACTTTCATATGGGCAACTCTAACTCAGAGATGTGCCAGCTGTAAGGAGTCGAGATTAGACATAAATGTTTTCTGCTGGCAGAAATGTTCCTCTGGCAACTGGACTCTCATCTACAGACTCATCTGATAGATCTGTCAACAGAGCAGTCTGAAAACAGGAAACATACAACAACAACAACAACAAATTTCTCTGTTAGATCCTGACTGTATGGCATGGCAGAGTGGGACCAATTATTGCTCTCCTTCTGCTTGCAAATATTAAGTAGTCTGTGAGATACACTAGTTTCTCTCACATTTGCCAACAAATCATCCGACAATAATCTGGCTCAGTATAAAATATGTTCCTAAAATATTATGTTCCTAAAATATTAGGGTTATGCACCATGCCATGTAAGTCATGTTTGAATCTGTTTGTAAGCTAAACACTTGTCTTTCTTTTTTGAAAATGTCAAAGGATGGACTCTGAATCTCTTAAATGCATGAAGTAAAGGTTTATTTAAATTATGTTATTTGAAGGTAGATGGGTCTTTCTCTTTTCCCTCCCCCCTGCTGTCCCCACCCTCCCCAGTTCTGCCATTTTTGCAAAGTTCATTTCTGGGTCTTAAAACTGTCAAAGATGGTTTACTGTTTCCAAACAAGGATATCGGTTTTGGCAGAATTAGTAGATGGGAAAGGCAGGGGCACTGTTGTTTCAGGACTCCATGTAAAAAGCGAATTTTAATGTTTCAAAACTTAAAGACCTTCCTAATGTTTTGAAATATATCCTCCCCCTGACTGAGCATGTGATGTTATCAAAAGCTTTACAAAGTGTCCCTTTGGAAAAGAAACCCGTGATTGATGGTGCTGAGCGAACCCCGATTGAGGGCAACAGCAGCTATCCAAACATTCGTGCACTTTTATTAAAGATCATTTAAAGGTAGTTTTATATGACATTAGAGAATGAAATGGCTTGGAGGTGGTTAAAATAGTAATGGTTACTACTGAGCGTGCCAAAAGGGAAGGATAAGAGAACCTAAAGATCCAAAATACAGCTGTGATGCTATTAACCAAGACCTGCTGTTGTGAGGATATTACGCTCCTGCTCTGCCAACTATACTGGTTCTCCATTTCTGCACTCAGTGCAAAGTGTTGTGTTTGATATTCAAACCCCTTTATGGCTTAGGACATAAATGTTTGGGGAGGGGAGGGGAGGGTCAGGCCAGTATTCTATATTAGCTACTTACAGTAGGTGGTGTCTGCATGGGCCAAAATATTCCAGGAGCAACCTCAAATACTCTGGGCCAAGAGCTGCCCCAGTGTCCCTGTTGCCTGGCACTCCGGAGTGATGGGGGGGGGCATGTTTGCCTGCATGTTCTGCTGTTCTGCTGTTCTTGTTTAACTGCCATGGGTTGCACCCTCTGAAGCCAAAAACAAGGTGCCCAGCATCATTCATGGTGGCTGGGTGCCTTCTTCTGAACTCAGAGGGCAGTGGGTGGCACAATGAGACACCATAAACAGCTGCCCACTGTCACTCCAGAGGGCTCCAAATCTTCTGGGAAGAGCAAAAGATGCATTTTTAAATTTGGTGTAAGGAGGCATGATTTTAGTGCTGAACTGTCCGGATATCATCCAGACAGTTCACACCAGAACCAGAAATTTGGCCCAGCATCATCAGGATATTTATCATGAGGATGGGGGGAAGGTGTGGTATTTAGCCTGTGTGAACATGGTCTTGGTGAAGTATATTTAACTAAGTAGACAGTGGGTCCTTGTTATCTGCTGGGGCATGGATCCAAGACCACTCCCCCCCGCCCCCCATGGATACCAAAATTTGTAGTGACTCTTATTTATTTATTTATTTATTTATTTATTTATTTATTTCCCACCCTTTCCCCAAAACTGGGACTTAGAGCAGCTTACAAGATTATAAACAGTACAATTAAAACTTGGAAAAGTGTTACATTAAATACCATACATGTAATATGAATATGTTAAGCTCAATTAAATACAAAGGCATAGTAAAATGGTACCCATTATATAAGATCGAAAAAGCAAGGTTTGCTTTTGGGAGTTAATGTATTTAAAAATATATTTTCAAACAGTGGATGATTGAACTTGCGGATAAAGGATCCATGGATATAAAGGGCCAACTGTGTAGCTAATGTAGAATACAGGCCCAACACATACACCCCAAACCTGATCTATTTAAAAATTATGCAGACACACAAACACACACACACACACACACTAACGAAGAATTAATTGTGAATATGGAACAATTACTTAGATTTAGTCATTTGTAACTTTTCTATATTACAATTGCTATTTAGTCACAATTGTGATGACTGCCATGATCATATGTCTTTTCTAAACCTATTTTAATGGGCATGAATTGCATGGGGAGGAGATCCATTCTGATGGCATTCAAAACAAGGGTGAATGAATTTTCCATCAGATTTTTTGGGGGGTTCAGGGTCAGACCAAAATAAATTACTTAAAGTACTGCTCCATATTCCAGCCATTGAATATTCACAGTCCCTGGCTGATGTAGTATATGTGGCCACTGTATTCAATGGATGTGTTCACTTATATTTCAAGCCTCCTTAGATCACAAATTGGGAGAAAGCTGGGATATAAATTAAATAAATACATAATAAAGAAAGAAAGAAGTCAGTTGGAAATCCAGTCAGCTTTTGTATGGGGAAAAGGCACCATACTGTTTTTCACTTCTGGAAGCAAAACATCTTGGGTCAGCCTTGAATCGACTATTACGCCACTTCCGGTAGCTTTTCATTTTAATCCCACCAACTGCTCTTATGCTAACTTTCTTCGATATTGTGGTGTTTTAAATTTTTCTGTTTTAAGGCATTTTTCCATTTTTTAAGCTGCCCTGGGAACCTATCCATGGTCAGCTTGTGAGTCAAATCAAATCAAATCAAAATGAAACAGGGGCATTGGGTCTTTTTGTCCAACTGCAACAATGTGTGTTACTGCATCGCTAAAGGAGACACCAATTGTCCCTTGTGCAAGCAGATCTTAAGCAGCTCTTGCTAGCCCCATTTACTGTGACAGTGTAACTTTTGAGAAGACAAATGAATTAAGCAACAAAAACATGGCCTTTGGATGAACCACCTGATAGACTTTTTGTCACTGCTGTTATTGTTCAGCATTCTGCTGGGGATGGGAGGTTATATCCATCTTCATCCAAAGAAGGTTGAGCTGTTCCCAGATTTCCACGTACCATATTTTTCATCTCTAGTTTGAAGGCTTTTAGTGTATTTTTATTATTGATGATGAATAAAAAGCTTCCCTTTCAATCCTATTTCAAGAGGGGCAGGGGGAGGAAACGTTTGGAGTCCCTTCTTCACTCAACCATCACCACCACCCAAGCAACACTGCAGTTCCTGGCTTTGCTACTTGAGGAACAATTGACCGAGGGAAGAATGAAAAGACAGACGCCAACAGAAGATGGCTGATAATTGGGGAGAAGAGTTGCCAAGAAATTGTATGTGAAAAATCAGGCCATTTGTAGAAACAGTGGAGCAAACCACATGGAGCCTGGGGAAGTGGTTCACCTTGAGTGCCTCTTTAGAACAGGATCTCAGGGTTAAAAAATAATAATCCAGGAGACTTATTGATTGGCCGCGTTGTTAAGAAAGAATTCACACAACCATATTTTTCCTCCTGGGTTGTGAAGGGTCATTCAGAGTTGATTTCTTCAGGCAGTATGAATGAATACACATTGAACCCAGGGCTGGAACATCAGGGGTGCAGTGGGTGCAATTGTACCCTCGATAGCTCAGTCCCCAATGCAGAAGGGAGGAAAAGGGTGTCACTTGTTTCCTCTTCTTCCCCACTCACTTCCTATCGCTCCCAATGTTTCTCTTATCATTAACATTTTGGCCTCAGTCCAACATCCCCTTAGCGTAGTGTAAATATCCACATGTTGACATATGCCATGACAGCAATATGCTACCCCCATGCACAATAGCAACATTGTGCAATGAATGTCGATCACTGGGTGCCTTGTGCAGTGAATAATGCACGAGGCACAACCACAGTGTAAAGTACAGAATGCACAATCACAGTGGAAAGTGTAGGATGCACAAAGGCCATGTGCAATCACAATGGAAAGGATAGGATGCACAACCACAGTGCATAATCACAATGCAAACTGTAGGATACATAACCACAATATGCAACTTGCAAAGACAAGGCACATTTCTTAAACAATCATGACATTTTGGCCCCACATGCATAGCATGAGTTAAGCATACATATAAGCCAGTGTGGCCTAGTTGTTTCAGTGCTGGACTGAATCTCTGGAGACCTTGGGTTCAATTCCCCACTCAGCCATGAAACCCACTGGGTGCCCTTGGCTTGTCCTCCTCAGGAGAAGACAATGACAAATCTCCTCTGAACAAAACTTGCCAAGAAAACCCCATGATAGAGTCACCTTAGGGTCACCATAAATCATGAAGGACTTGAAGGCACACGATACACACACACACGTGAATTCTGTTTCCAAGTGAATTCTGTGTTATTTGTGTAATTAAATAAAACTGCATTGGGATCAGGCTGTTACTCTCAATGAAGTTCACACAACTTTCTCAAATTGCATTCACTTATAAGATGCCTATGTTACTGTCTATCGTCCTATTTAATTGCTAGGCCAAACTTCTAAAGGAGCTTACACAGGTGCAGAAAGGTGATCCCCATTTTAGAAACTGCTCCAAGACTCAAAAAACATACTTATTTGCCCATGATTGAACCAATCCTGTGATGTTATTCAAAGGACCATATTCTGCCAAATGAACTTGCCCATGTTTTCAGATCTTCTGGAGTGTACCTTCTCTCTGTCCCACCAGCATCACAGGTACATTTGGTGGGAACAGAGGACATGGCCTTCTCAGTGGTTGCCCTCAACCTGTGGAACTCCCTTCCCAGACAGTCTAGACTATCTTTCTGCAGATAAGTGAAGACCTTTTTATTCCTGCAGGCCTTTGAGAATAGATTTTTGGAGGGGAAACAGGCCTTGTATAATGTGCTCGATTTCTATGAGTTGTTGTTGTTGTTTAAAAATTATAATTTGAATTTTTAAGTAGTTTTATTGTCAGTTGGCCATTAACAACAACAGCAACAACAAATGGTTCGGCACAAAGGAAGTTCACACAACTTTCTCAAAATCTGTGAGCTGATACATATGAATACATGATATGGAACGTAGTCTAATAAAGTTTTTCATGAAATTAATGCACGATGAAGAACTTTTAGAACAATTACCTCATCTTCTCATTGAGCAATCTAGTTCTCACAACTCAAATGTCAAATCCCTGTGGAGCTTTGGGATGCTTTTCATTATTTTTTCTACTGCATCTATCAGAGCACTTAATTATTGGGAATGTATAAAGTAGCTCACTTGCTTCTTATCCCTAGTACTTTGATTTCAGTCCTTTGGGAATTATTTGCAAAGCCAGCTCAGTAAGAACTATTTCATGAAAAAGCAACTCAAGAAGATAGGGAGAAAGGGACAAAAATGTGAATGTTCAGCATCCTTCCTTTCTTCCTTCCTTCCTTCCTTCCTTCTCCCTCCCCTTACCTTTCCCACTTTCCCAATGGTTCAAATCTTTTGCAATTTTATAAAATGGTCAACTTCAATATGGACCCAGTCTGTTTGAAAGGTTATCTTCTTCCATGCAGGTAGGTTCAGCTTTGTCCAAGGCCTACAAGTAGCATTGCCAGTTTATCAAAACAGCAATAAAGGACAGCCAAAATTCTGACATCCAAGGTTAACAATCAGGAGTAGTAACAAGTTCTTATTCTACCTCCATAAATGCCAAATGAAAGTACTGGCTTAGATCTTTCATCACAGGCTTCAATATGCAACTTTACAAGGATGGAGCTATATCATTGAAATGATACACAACTATGTTAGTGAACAACAGATGATGTTCTGTTGTGCAACATGGAGCCCCCATTGTGCAATGTGTCCCAATGTGCAACTTGTTCCATTGTGCATCAGGACACATTTGCATCAGGACAGGTTGTGCGTTAGAACTGTTGCGCATCAGCCCTGCTGCTGGCACAATTTGCACAATGGTCTCAGAGACATAACTACATTTCTTCAACCCTCCTGAGAATAGGAGTGTTGCACAACGTTGTGATTCACCTTTATGTGATCGTAAGTCAGTTTATGATGATGTAAACACATAACATGATGCCAGCCATTGATTTCATTTAACTGTTTCTGAGCAAAATTAACATATGGTTCACATTCATAAATTACAGGATGCACACATTTCTGTCTTTATGAGGGACCCACACAAAAATATGAGATTTTTCTTGGCATCTTGTTCAGTCTGTATCAAAGGAAAAGCTTTCCAACCCTCAAATAAGGGACTTCCCATATAATAAAGGACAACTGCCAGCCCCACAAGGGACACTTTTCTAATAAGGGACATTCTTATAATAAGAGGCATTCTTATAATAAGGGAAACCTGGCAGCCCTACTGTGGAGGGAAGAGATGGGCAAGCCTGGTTGGAGCCAGTCAGTGAAGTGAAGTGAGGCTTGTCTCTGTCAAAAGGCAGATAGGAGAAAGATTGCATAGAGAACAGATAGGGAAATCATGGTATAGAGAGCAGGAAAAGCTTTCAGAGGGATAGGGGACAGATGGTAATAGAGACAGAACAGTCAGCCAGATGAAAGAACTACGATTCGGCACAGCTGTGACTGGTTCAGGGGGCATCTATACTGTAGAAATAATGCATTTTGACACCACTTTAGGTGTTGTAGCATGGAATCAAGGAATTTGTAGTTTTGCAAGGTCTTTAGCCTTCTCTGCCAAAGAATGGTGGTCCCTCACAAAACTACAGACCCCAGGATTCTAGGATGGAACCATGGCAATTAAAGTGGTGTCAAAAAGCATTATTTCAACAGTGTAGATGCAGCCTATGTAATTCACATAGGAAGGACTATCTTGTCCATGTTGACATGTCTCCAGATTACAAGCTTCAACAAGCCTTGTGATCTCAGCCCTTCAGAGAAGACCTTTTGGGGGCAATGTTTCTCTATACCCTTGAACCTCCCTAGAGAACCCTACAATTCTTAATTTTATGATTCAGGATGAAGTCAGTTTGCTAGCCTTCCAACTAATTGATTTATTTCGTCCATTTGTCATTGACAGTAGCTTCCTGTTACTTTCACCCCTCACAACCATTAGTTTTGATGCTGATGCATACACATACATACATTTTGCTTTACTGGAGTTCCACCACCATTGTTGCAATGACACACACACACACACACTTACAGTTCTTGGTTCAAATATTTCAAATTAAACGACATGAAACAGAAAGTGAATCTAGCATGCTCCCTAGCATCAAAGCATCACAGAGAGGCAGGACTGAAGATGGTGCCACTGTTTTGTCTTGTTTTGCCATTTCTGTTTTTCATTCTGACCTCCGTGGCTTGACATCCCCTTGGATTTCTTGCGGTGAGGACAGAAAATGTGATTGGTACAAGACAGGAGCATCGAAGAAGCTGTGCCCCAGGTGGATCTTCCTGTTTCCAAGAGTTCTAATTACCGTTACATGATAAATTAGCTAGTAACACTGGAGGAAGGTTTGTCTCTTACAGTAAGAGCTGGGAATTTTCAATGGCAGTCAACTGAACAATTATATACTACATTATCTACTATCTTCTCCATTCAGCTCTTTGACAAAAGGAGCACCTATTATTAGCCAAGCAATAATCAATTGCTTAAAATAGGCATATAAAAGGCAAGACTCTTCTCCCTCTCTTTCTCCCTCTGTGTGTGTTTGTGTATGTGTGTGTGTTCATGTGAGCACACAGAAGGGGTGGTGATAACCCATACTACCTCTTAATAAGCATTTGATGCCTTCAAAAGCGATGACAAAGAGTACACGCCCTGGTTTTATCAGTATACTTTGGAGCTGACAGTATAGGTTGAAAGGAGGTTTAACTTACAGCATGTATTTTAACTCATATGATCTTCCTCTGCAAGCAAAGAGGGATTCAGTCCATCCCAAATGGAGCACATGTTCAGCCTGGCCAGTGCCAATGGGAGAGTTAAACACTGGCCAGTGTGCAACCAAGGCTGCATCCGCATTGCAGAAATAACCCAGTTTGGTACTACGTGAACTGCCATGGCTCAATGCAATGGGATTCTGGGAGCTGTAGTTTGTTGTGGCATCAGAGTTCTCTGACAGCAAATGCTAAAGGTCTCAATAAACAACTACAGTCCTCAGAATTCTACAGCATTGAGAGCATGGGAATTACCAAAGGTCACCCAGGGGGTTTCATGGCTGAGCTTGGAATCAAGCTGTGATCTCCAGAGTCATAGTCCAACATTCAAACCATGATGCCATGGTCTTGGTGGTCCAATTTTTCTGGATCATTTCAATGAGAGGACTCAGTCCTCTAGCTTAGTCTTGGAAGAGTTTGAACCCTCCCTTTTCCCCATTCTGGCTTCCATGCCCTTTGTGGTGGGACTCAGTAAAAAGAAGGCAGAGGGTAGTGGAGGTGTGCTTTCTTTTTAAGGAAAATCTGTGGAAAGAAAGAAAGAAAGAAAGAAAGAAAGAAAGAAAGAAGTGTGGGAAGGGTCCAAGCACTGTAAGCCCCCCTCCTCAGAGCCATATGTGGCCTGCAGGCAACAATCTCCCTTCTCCTTTTAAGACTTCCTTAACCTCCTGGCTTATGTCTGCTGATATCTTTACAGGCCTCTCCAGCACAAGGAGCTTCTAAGGATCTGACTCAAGAGCTATAAATAAATCAGCAGAATACATAATTTAGCAATCAGTGTAAAAACAAAGGTCCTGTCAAAGAGGCCACTTGACTAATGAATATGCTTTATTTACCATGCTGGTAAGTGAAGTGGTATTAAAGATAGACTGTGCATGATAGCCAAGTATGTATTCATGTTGGGTGGCTCTTTTTCATATAGAGTGTGCTTTCAGTGGTTCCCTCTCTTCAAAAGAAAAAGGGGAAAAAATAAGATACGTTCTTGAGGAATGTGGTCTTGGTGAAACCCTAGATCAAGAGTAGGGACTGGGCAGCACTCCAGATGTGGTTGGATTGCAGATCCCAGCATGCTTCATCACTGGGTATGCTGGCTAGGGTTGCTGGGACCTGCAGTCTGAAAGCAATCCCAAAACACATGGGAGGCAGGCAATTCCCACCCCTTCCCTATACATACAATAACCTGATGTATATGCTGAGATGATGGACAGATCAAAACAGGCAGAGCTTCTCTATGTCCCCAGACTGAGAGACAGAACCTGGAAATTGGAGACATCAGCAAGAGTCTTCTGATGTATGCTGAACAGTTCTGATGCACATTGGGCATGTCTCAAGCTCATTGAGCCTTTGTGATCCCCATGGGGCACATTAATGTGTATTAGACAATACTGGTGTCCACTGGATACTTCTGATGTGCCTTGGGAACATCTCATGCTAATTTGGCTCTTCTGACACACACTGCACACATCTGATGTGACCAAGCACATCTGATGGATATAGGGCATTCCTGTTGTGTACTGGCCATGTCTCATTCTCATCAGGTACTTCTGATGCACATTGGGCACTCCTGTTGCACTCTAGCATTTCCTAACTAGTGTCCAGCTGTGTGTTGGGAATGCTCTGGTGTGCCTCAGTGTCCATTGCACATTGGGACTGTGGTGAATCACTTGGTACTCAGTACTATTGCAGAATGGATGCCTGTACATTGTAACACTGAAGCAGTCCATAAGTAGATGCGGAAGTTGCAAAACTATCCTGTTATATTTCCCACACACTAAACCTCACTTAACAGAGATGTAAATCCCATGTTGAATTCCAGCCAGATTCCTTTTGTGCAGGAATATTATTTTCTGTGCAGAAAACACAGGTTTTTTAGCAGTCTGTCCTGTGCAGAATCTGAAGCCTAGTTCTGTGCAGAAAATGCCATTTATGGCACAAAACAACCAACTGCTCTTTTTCTTATCTGTCTTTTTCTTTTTCATGAAATAGGTCTCAAACTACATAGGTCTCAGCATGAAAAAACTGGTTAAAATTACTTGTTGCTTTCTTTGAGGAAAAAAAATTAATGAAGAATTACCTCCATAAGAAGTAGAAGCATTAGCAATCTTCCTTCCGGTATATCTACTTAATCAGCTCCTTGGCTCTGAATAGGCAATGCTGATGTTTCTCCTACCTGTACATTTATCAATCTCACTGCTTGGGTTTAATTGCTTTGCATGCCCCCCCCCCCCCCCCCAAAGATGTGATTAATTTGTATAGCTGAAGCATTGATAAAGCCTGAGCACTACTTAAAATCATTGAGAAATGGAATCTTAACATTCCTGCCATGCCGGCCCTTTGTTAATTTATGGCTGCATAACCAGACAGCCTCTGAATATAATGGCTTCCAAACAAGCCTGACAAGGGTGCCTCAGATAAATGTTACTAAATATAGATCCCGAAGATGATTCCCCCCCCAATTTTTTTTATTTTATTACAAAAAAGGAGCATTTGATACCAAGTGTTCCATATTCTTCTTGGAGGAGGAAGAGTGGGAGGTCACAAGCAATGAGGTTTGCTGCTGGAAGAAGGTTTCCCATCCTTATGGGGCTTGTAATCCAAAACATCTGCCTTTTTATCAGTACCTACATGATCTTCCTACTGTAATAACTGATGATCGAAGAGAGTCCTTGTCTTATGTATGTATGTGTATGCATGTGTATGTGTGAGAGAGAGGGGGGAGGCATATACACAGGTTGAGTCTTCCATATCCAGAATTCCAAAATGTGAAATATTCCAAAACTCGAAACTTTTTTCATGAGTGGCTGAGACAGTGACACCTTTGCTTTCTGATGGTTCAATGTATACAAAATTTGTTTCATGCACAAAGTAATTTAAAACTTTGTGTAACATTACCTTCATTCTCTCTGTATAAGATATATATGAAACATAAATGAAATTTATGTTTAGACAATTCTGTGGTCAACTTCCAGTGGATGTTGACCACAGAGTTGCTCTGGAGGACCTAGTGATTCCTAGAGAGGTGTTTTTCAGGTTTTAAAAAAATGGGTTTTTTTATTTGTGTTTCCCCCCCCCCCCCCTTTCACAGGGATCTTGCGTTACTAACTCGAGCAAACTGTACCCACTGCACATGCACACTGTACATATAAGAAGATAAGAACCTGATTCTAACTCCTGAGACTCCCTCCTCCACATCTTAATGCAACCCACCATTTATTGATGCACCTACCCAGATTATCAGACTCAGCCCAGAAATGTTTATGCCCAATAAAACTTATTAGTCTTTAATGTTTCTGACATGACTATCTCACTGCTGAAAATGTAACACTGCAGTTACTGATGGTACTTATATGTGTACCAGTCCTTAAATAATTAGGAATTACTGCATTGTGACTTATTTTTAAACTGGGTTTCTGAGTGCAGCCATTTCAATGTATTTCTTAACTGAGCCTGTTTCTTGCAGGTTAACACAGTTTTATGCATCTTTCATTATATAGATATATATATATATATATATATATATATATTCTCCTGCAGAGATGTAACATCTCAGCAACATCTCAGCAAAATATGAAGGCTTAAGGGATTTGGACAGCGGAGCTTACCTTCTTTTGATTCATCTGGCTTGCATCCTCAGTTAACAAAAGAGAGCCAATAATAATGCAAAAGTAATATATTTGTGTTAGAATTTGGGCAGGGGTGGGGGGTTGTGTAATGAAGACTTCAGTGGATGCTGTCAGGAACCCAAAATAGGCATCCACGCTCCAACCCAACAATTAGAGCATACGCTGTCCCCTTACAGTATGCAAGATATAATTTGGGAAGCAATGAACTCCTTCTGGGACCAGTTCAGTTATGAATAGCTACACACGGACGCGACTGAACAATCTTTCTTGGAGAAGACACATGGTTAAAAGAATCTAGGTCTGGGGGAAGAGAAGAGATCCTGTAACCTGACTATACTATATGGGTCTCTCTATCTCTTACACCCCACACACACCCCCACACACCACACACCGGGGGGGGGGGGAGGGGGCGAGAAGGAGAGATGGGAGAGAATGAGAGAGAGGAGAGAGAGAGAGAGAGGATTTAGACAACCAAAGGATGAATAGGGTTGGTTTTTTTTAAAAAAATGCACATATCACAGCAAAAGTATGCTGAATGTAGCTAAGAAACAGACAAACACCGCACAATGTTACTCATAAACCACTGTCAATCTATGCTTTCAAAAGACCAGCAAAATGAGAGCTGAGGGTTTGTAAGGGACAATGGAGGGCACATTCTTCTTTTGACCCACCCAGCTTGCTTTCTCAGTTATCAAAGTTGCAACTTATAATAAAAGCTCACTTGCTACTGTTTGTCCTCTCTCCTTAGATGTTCGGTGTCTGTGTGCATGGGTGCCTTCAAGTCATCAGTTGGCGTATGGTGACCATATGAATATCATAGGTTTTTCTTAGGCAAGGGACATTCAGAGGTGGTTTTGCCAGTCCCTTCCTCTTAAATACAACCTACAGCACCTGGTATTCATTGACAGTCTCCAAGTTCAAGTATTAACCAGGGCTGACCCTGCTTAGTTTTCATGATCAGACAGGATATGTTGCTTTTAGGGGGGCAGATTCTCCCCATATTGTTGCAGGATGCTTTGGCCCCACAAGTATCAGTCCATCAGTGAAGAGGCAGAGGAATGCACTGGTGCCATAACTTCAGTTTGGCTACTAGTGCTTGGTGGCACCCGAATGAGCAGGGAATCTGCTTAAGGTTGTAATACAAACTGTACAGTCACTATCATTGATAATGGTTCTTCAAGGGCTTTGCTTTGAATGTTGTAAGACTCATATGAGCATGCTTTCTTTTTAAAGAAAAAGTACAGTATTGTAAACATCTTAGGGATCCTCTCTGCTTCCTTCTCCCATCCAGTGAGGAGAAGGAATGGCCAAAGAACCCAAGTGTTGAATCATGCAAGTCCTCTGTTTTTGACTTATTTCACTTTTTGGTTTGATGTCTTCTGGAATTTAAAAACCATCCTCTGGGTAAGTGTTGCTGTTGGTCCTGGGAATTGCCACTGAACAATTATCCAGTTAGTTTTAAATAAATCAACAAATACAACAACTAACAGCAACATTTATTCTGCCTAAAGACCTTCATCATTGAAGGAGAGGAAGATGAAATGTGGGACTACTCCATTTGGTGACAGATACCCCTCAAACATCCTTCTGTGCAGTTACTTCTAACTAGATATGTCATGAATTGATTTTTCAAACAACATTTCAATGATTGTGAAGGCTTAAGACCTGTGACACACCAGGCATGCTCAGCAGGCCATACAAAATTTGGGTTTATTGAATGAGACTGGGTGGGAACGGAGCATTTCTGACATCCTAAGGAATTCTTTGTATTTCATAAACAAGACTGAAGTAATTCCAAACTCCAAAATCATTTTCAGATGAGAAAAGATTTTGAAATATTTCACAGCAATCTTCTTCAATATTTTTTGCATGACAATTGGATGGAACAAAGAGTGAGCTCTCTTCTATGGTCTTGCTATATTGGCTTCCCAACATTAAAAATTGATCTATTTGGAAAAACTGGACCAAGCTGAGATGTTTTGCTTCTTTAAGCTAAAAAACAAGATAGTAGCCACCTATCTCTTCCCATCCAAGTACAGAAACAAGCCATACAGGTTTATGACTCAAAATTTAGTGCTGAAACCACTCCAAAATTATGGAATGGCCTGCCAGAAAAAGTTTCATATACCAAAAGTCTTGACAGCTTTAAAAAAGTCTTCCAGCAGGTCTTCCCTGAATGATCATCCTAATCCCACTGATATGTATTTCCCTATGACTGCCCCAAGATATCCCGCTTCAATTAGGTCTAATTTTAAGTGATTTTACCACGTTTTATAATGTTGTTGTTTAGTTATAAGGGAGGGGATAAGGGGATTATGTAATTTTATTTATGTGTGTATCTATGTATTTCACTTATGTACTTTTTATTGTTGTAACCCACCTCGATCCCTTTGGAGAGGCAGGATATAAATAAAACCTATTATTATTATTATTATTATTATTATTATTATTATTATTATTAGTTTATCTGTCTGAAGGTTGGCTATGTGACACACTCTGGCTTCCAACACCTAATTCCATAATCTGAGCACAGAATACACCCCTGTCTTTGGTAGCCAACCACCGAATTCTCTAGTTGCAGGAATATTCGGAATAATGGCCTTTAATTAAGGGTATTAAGTATTAGACAAGCAAAATATTTAAGGTATTTAAATACCTTAAGAGATGAGTCACGGTTTGTATATTGGATTAAGACTCTGGGAGACCAGAGTTCAAATCCCCACTCAGACATGAAAAAAGTCACACACTCTCAACCTAGAAAGAAGGCAATAGCAAACTGCGTCTGAATAAAACGTACCAAGAAAACCCTATGATAGGGTCATCATAAGTCAGAGTCAGTTTGAAAGCACATAACAACAAGAACAGCAACAACAACGAAAATGCTTAAGAGTTGTCATTTCCCCTTTCTACACACACACACACACACATCACAAGGAAATTATCTTTCATCTTAAAGCATCTTTATCCATATGAAACTGTATTTAACCTGATCCCAAAGTGATATTTCCATCATTAATCCTCAGTCCTGTTTTATTGGAATAATGACATTCATATGCATACACTTATTTAATTGTTAATATCCTTGCACTTTCATACCTAATTCAGTGAGAGAGAAAGGAAGGAAGAGGAAAGAAGC
The DNA here is from genome assembly GCF_019175285.1 of Sceloporus undulatus. Lineage (NCBI taxonomy): Eukaryota > Metazoa > Chordata > Lepidosauria > Squamata > Phrynosomatidae > Sceloporus > Sceloporus undulatus. The sequence continues at coordinate 14,960,478 of NC_056529.1, read as the reverse complement.
AAAGGTGGGCAAAAACAAGAGAGAGAAACGAAAAAGAGACTATTTCAAATTATATCTCCAGTACTAGAAACATTAGTATTACTTTTCCACATTGGGACAGTGATGTTTCAACAATCTATACATATTGATTTAGGCTGATAATAAACAATTTGATTAGCCTCTATCTATAAGGCTGTCATTTCAATCACTGTCAATGGGCCAATAGAGTGGAAGGCAACGAACAGACGCATATGGCCAGAGTTCTCAAAATAAGAAACTCAGGCCTGATTAGAGACTTGGATTCACTGAATTGGACAAGACAGCTCAGCTGCCAAGTTATTAACTCCCTCAGAAAATACTCTGCCTTCTCCCCCTGGGCCAGGCTGAATATTCTGATCTGGATCGATAAGCAATCTCCGGTGTGTACAAAATGCCAGCTAGAATCATTTGTCTCGAAGCAGCTTCCTTACAAAAGGATGAAACACCTGCAGTATAAGGCTGGCTTCTCTTGCCTCCTCATCTGTTTGCTTTCTGTTCCCTCTCTCCATCTCTCTCCCCCTCCTTTTAACTAATGACCCATAGAAGAGCAAGAAAAGACCAAGTCTATTCCATCATCCCGGGGTGGGGGGAAGCTTTCTTCAGGTTTGTTTTAATGATTCTAATGGGCTGCCTTTCAATCTTCGAGAAATTATATCCATCATGGTTTCCCTGTGGCGTGTTTAGGTAAGTAATGTGAATTACAACATAATGACAAGTGTGTAGATGTCATCACAAGAGGGCCCTTGGCAAAGAAGAAGAAGAAAAGCACACCGAAGAAGGAGGAGAAAGACTGAATTGCTTGGTCTTGGGTACATGAGGAGTTGCATTTTCTATCCTCCATGTTCCTCCAGTCACTCTTTATTTGGAATGGGGCAGGGAGGGAGAAATATCATCCACTTGAATTGAGAGCCATTCTTTATATTTTTCTTAACAAGAAAAAACTTCAGATATGAAATTATGGTTTCCATGCCAGTGGGGCAATAAGTCCGCTCTGGATTTCAATCTGAACCTTTCAAAAGTTATCTAAGGCTTGGGACAGACCTCCTGAAAAGGGCAGCCTGCTGGCGGCCTTTTTTCCTCCGGAGGGAAGCCACAGCCACCAAACCATGTGGCTTCCCTGTGGAGGAAAAAGAACCCGGGAAAAGCAGGTTCTTTTTAAGCTGCAGGGGTGGCGTAACAAATGCACCACTGGCACACTTGTTACATAAGCACCATGCAGCAACTTGCAGATGCCACACGGTGCTTACGTAACAATGGCGGTATCCATGTACACAGGGCGCCACCTTTGTTATGCTGCTTATTCGTTCTAGGGTTAGGGACCATGCAGTTGCCGCGCAATCCCTAATCCTAGAATCGGTGCAGATACGCAGCTTCATGGCAGTATGTACCGCACCTAAGTTGCTGAGCACAGCCTCCAAATTAGGTGGATTCCATGTCAGCGAAGCAGTAAATCTGCTCTGGATTTCAGTCTGACCTTCAAAGGAGCAAGCACCTTGGACAGTTTCCCTTAAAATTTGGGTGAAGGAAGACAGACAAGGAGGCAGGAAAGAAGGGAACTAGATTCACTGCCCCACTGGCTTGGGATGCAGCTGCACCCCAGTTCAGTGGAGTGTAGAAATAATGTGGTTTGACACCACTTTAACTGCCATGGCTCCATCATATACAATCGTGGGATTTGCAGTTTGGTGAGGCATCAGCATACTTTGGCAGAGAAGGCTAAAGACATAGTAAAACTACAGATCCCAGGATTCCATAGGATGGGGCTACAGCACTTATATTAGTGTCAAATTGCATTATTTCTACATTATATCTACCCTTGGAAGTCACCAGCAGTTATGCCTGAAATGCTAGAGCACTTTCACACTTTGGCAATGACTCCTCCATCTACATCCACAGATATTACCATCAACGGCTTGAAAATATTGTTTAAAAAATCCAAAAAGCAAAGCTTGATATTGACACTGTATATAAGGGACACCTTTTACTATCCCAGTATATGTAATGGGACATGAGTATACACAGGTTTTGGTATCCATGAAGAGTCATTTCGAAACCTGGAGCTTTATGACTTCAAAAAATGGCTACCGAAGCATGCCAGGGACCTGGGCTGCAACCAGGCTGGACTTGCCCAGCAGCTTTGGCAGCAAAATCCTTGCCATTGGACCTGGCTGCAGTCTAAATTATACTTCAATTCAGAAGAGGTAAAAGATATTTAAGCAATGCAATAAGGTCCAGAGACTTACTTTCCTTTCAGGATGAACCCTTGAGTGAGTATGTATGTACTTTCAAGTTATCTGTCAACTTATGGTGATCCCATTCATGCCATAGGGTTTTCTTAGGCAAGCAATACTCAGAGGTGTTTTTGCCAGTTCATTCCTCTGAAATATAGCCTGCAGCATCTGGTATTCATTAGATGTCTCCCATCCAAGTACTAACCAGGATAACCCTGGTTAGCTTCCAAGAACAGATGGGATCTTGTGCCTTTAAAGTATTTAGAAGGGCAAATTTTCCCCATATTGTTGCAAGATGCCTTGGCCCCGTCCCTCCAATATCAAATGGCTTTAGGGTATATTGACAGAAGCTTAATGGCCATCAATCAGGGATGGTGATGTTTATGGCAGCTGGTGGCTTCCATGTCAATAGGGAAGTAAATCTGTGCTGGGTTTTATGAATGAGCAATCCAAGAGCCACAAATTAAGTTCAGCACCTTGGAAAGCTCCCTTGATTTCAGACTAAAATCCAGAGTAGATTGACATGGAAATGTCTGGCCACCACTTGATCTTTGCAAGATGATCTTTGCCTTAAGAAGGAGACTGAATTATACTGGTGCTACTCAGAGTAGTTCCTCCCTGGACTAGTACCAGACCCTGAGCCAATTGGCTTCCAGGCTCTGGTGAGTTCCCAGGAAAGAAAGAAACTATTGTAGCCCCTGGGTACAAACCTGGCACATTGAGGAAAAATCCTTTCCATTCCATCATCTGAGATCACCTTATAAACATGGATTATATGATGCTTTATGGCAAAATCCTGGGAAAGTTGGTAGTAAAGGAGCTTGCTGCCAGTCCTTTCTCCTCTTTTGCATGCCTGAGCTTTTTAAACACTAGCCAGTGAGCTAGCCCTGCTTCCCGTGTCTGTTTTACTGCCTTCCCACATTTCCAAATTATCAAACCAGAATAGAATTCACAGGAAGATGTGGTCTAGACCAACCACACAGACGTTCTTCTACCTGTTGTGGAGGGAACATCATGTGTGATATTGTGTGGTACACAATTATGCAGAGGGTTGAAACCGAGCTGCAGTGTTCAATGAAGTACAACATTTCTGGAAATGATAACAGTGTCATATTTCCAATGTTAAGGCATTTGATTATATATTCCTGGCACGTTGGAATTTTTGTCATGTTTTTAGGTGAGAGGAGGCTCTTTCAGGCCCAGGACAACTTATTTCTAGTAGAAAATGAGTGGAAGTCATTTTCTGTTCATTTCCATGGGAAATGGGTCTCTCCTTTGTCTGTCATTTCAAGTGATGTGTCATTTTCTAGCCAAAAGTATTGACTATGCAGAAGAAAGGGTCTACTTATAAATATAGGCTTGAATCCTATTGGTTAGTCCCAACTACAGTGCACCCATCAAGTCAATTGTTGAAAGAGGTACATCCCATTGAAATTAAAGGGTTTATTCTAGTTGAGACTAATAATAGGATTTATGCCATAGATACAGCTATAGATATAGATGACAGTTTAAGGGAATAACAGCATTAACAAATTAATTTTACCCAAGTAGGAAGCCCACTTCTGTATCAAGAGACTTATGAGAAAGATAATGCACAATTTACAAGAAAAGCTGGTGTTATGCTAATTTCCATTATTATACACAGATAATATTGGGGATGATGAAGCAAAGTGCCTTTAAATCCAAGTTTATCACATTTCCCCCCTCGTTTGCTACAGTTTTATTGTAGTGAAATATGCTCATTTTAGCAGTGGGAAATCACCCCAAACAGACAACAGAAGAGCAGAGAGCTGTCACATTGCTAAGCTCAATTTCTGAATGATATGCTCCAGAAGTAAAGTCGTTATACGTGTTGGTTTATGTATTAAAACTCCCTCCAAATTTGATTGAAAATGGGCCTCTGATGGATATTTGCAGCGGTTATGCTGCATTAGACTCGATTTATCCATTGCCTCTCATTGTGGCTATTGATTGATTTTTAAATTAGATGAAGGCAATCAGTAAATACCACCCAATCAAGTCCTAAAAACATACAGGAGATTAGACAATTTAGGGTAATCAATGGAAAATATTCCGTGATTTGCTACCACTCAATCCTGGCCATAAATTACAACCATAACTCGCAACTTACGAAACCATAAAACAAGGGGAATGTGACAAGAAAAACTATAAGAAATGAATTAAGGAGATGAAGAGCTACCACTCGTGTTGTTGGCTAATGAGACAAAATTACATTTTATACATATCTTGCATTTCTGGCTTGTCAACAGTAATGTACTATTGGGGGTTGTTTCATCCATTTCTTTGGGGGGGGGAGGGAAGAGGGAGGGAGGGAGGGAGGGGGAAGAGGGTGGATGATGAAACAGAAAAGCTGTCCTCCCAAGCAAACCTAAGAAACCCAAATAGTTCAAATGGAAAGTCCATTTAACTGAGCCTTCTCTCCACAGCAGGTCTCTTGTGGGATATCACAAGTAGGGCCAGAAGGAAACAGCCCCATCCCTTTGTCCCTGATTATCATTTATCCCTAGCATCTGGCATTCAGAGCTATCTTGCAGATCTTACAAGATCTTTCCCAGTCTTGCTTCATGGTAGTGTGTCTGTGTCTGTGTAAAAGTAACAAGGGTCTTTATCACACTAGCGGTTTTCCACGGGCAAACAGGAGTTAAACGGGAGTTAAACTACATTGGAATTTAAAGAAGACTTGTAAATTCGGTTATTTTTTCACACCAAATTGGTGCCAAGTGAAATAACGCGAAGTTAATCCACAGTTAAAGTGGAGGAACCCAGCAGCTTTTAAAATTCAGTTTCCTCCACTTTAACTGCAGATTAACTTCATGTTATTGTATGTTAACTGTGATGCCGTGTGGAAAACCTTGGGTATTTCTGGGTTTCTTTTGGGTTAAATTGTGTTTAACTCCAGCTTGGAAAACTGCTAGTGTGATAAACCCCAAGGACTGAATGCAGAAGTTCTGACGCCCTTCTGGTGCCATATTCCAGTACAAAACCAGTGCATGTCTTTTTACCCTTTTTTGTCATTGTGGAGGGATCACCTATCTTGCACCACAGCCTCCATCCTCCTTGAAAAGCACCTGTTATCTGCACATGCCCCAACATGACTATTTGGAGACCTATGGGGGGCAGTGGAGGGGAGAGAGAAAACTGTTTCTCTACATCCCTATATCCCATACAGCTGGTATTCGATTGAATAATGGAGGAAATGGGTTTTCTGCAGAATGGGACAGAAGGTTTTACTGCTGTCAGGGACAGACATCTCTACACTATCAGCTGAATGTGTGAATGGATTCCACCAAAATGCACTGCATTTGCAGTGTTCTTGTATGATATGGAATCTATCTCTATGATAAAATATTGGTGATATAATCCATTGTGTGTGTGCATATGCATATGTGTGCGTGAAAGAGAAAGAGAGAGAAAATTATGTCTTGCTTTATCATCAAATGACCTCCTGGCATCTTGTAGTTTATAGTTAAAACTATAGAAGAACAAAAGCAAACCACAAGGAATAAGAAAACTGGCCAAGAAAACTAAATAAAGCAATCAGTGGACTTCCAAACCCAAAGGCAATGGAAAGCGTCCTAGATATTACTAAAATCCATCAACAGCATGAGAATACAGAAGTTGCATCCAGTTTGAATGAAAAGTCCTAGATTTTTTTCTTGTTCTCTCCTGTTTTTTACCTGGTTAAAATAAACCAATCTTGGAAGCTAGTATAAAAAGTCTCTGGTTATACCAGGAGCTGACGGAAAATGTTCTGAGATAACATGTATGGATCTCTAAAATAAATTCAGAAAGAACAGGACAGAGTTTGAGACTTCCTGGTCTTTTAAATCAGTTTGGATGCACCCAAAGAAAGGACCAAGGGGTAAACTGTTTTGTTACAGCAAAGGCAGAGTGATTTGGGGTACCTTGAAGATGAACATGTTTTAGTTGGCATAAACTTTCATAGATTTCAGCCTTCTTCACCAGAAGCAAGGTTAGAAAACACAAGACATCAGCATCTAGGGAAAGAGTTCTACAGTTTGGATACTATCCCTGACCAGTTATCTTGACTGGCAATTATTGGCTTAATGGAGGGACCCATTTCATGAGTAAGTTCATGTAGTCAAACACAAGGATCTAAGTTGACACTGAAGGTGCCACCATCAAGGTAGTGAAGATGGATCAAGGTGATAGAGGTGGATGTGCCCAACATTCAAAACTGAAAAACATCACTTTACTGGTAGTTAGTTATCTACTTAATCTCCACAGCTGGAGATGCCCAAAGAAGAGGATCTCATTTTGGAGAACATATTGGGGTAGAAGGACCCAAGTTGTTACTGAACACTATTTGAATACCTAATCATCAAGATTATGGAGATGAATCAAGGAAAGGAGCACAGATGTACCAAGGATCCAGCACTGAAATGTTCCATCTCATTTTCAGTGTATGGATTGAAAACACCTCTCGCTTCACTTTGAATGTGTTTAAATTGCTCTCTGGAATTAAACCTGCTGAAAGAAGAAGAAGAAATGGAAGCAAAAGGCACTCCACTGAAGAAAGTGTGATAGAGACTCCTTAGCAGTAATAAATCCAAGAGGGAGATAATTTCTGACTTTTATCAAAAGAAAGAACATCCTTAGATCTTCTTGACTTTCTGACATCATGGAAGGCTACCGGCTCATCCAGAGGAAGGTTGAGAATAATTGCCCAGGAGGTAACTCAGAGAAGTGTGTTTTACTTTATCATGGTATATAAATAAAAAGGGCAGGCTAATTAATCATATAACTTACTAAAAGTGCTTTTTATTTTGCCATTTAGTATGCCAAAAAGATCATTTTCCTTAATGTATATCCCCAGTTTTCACATGATTTAATCCATCATGTTCCGTATTATGAAATTACTTTGTTTTACTTCCCAGTGCAGCTGAAGATCATTAACCCATGCTATTATCTAAGTCGTACATCATCCCAGAGTATTACCTCATATGGGGTGGTGGGAGGGGGGGAGAAAAGCTACTTTCCTTGGCTACACACTCCAACTGAGAAACCATTTTTCCTGTGTGGTGCTGACAGACAGGGCTGCTTTCATTACAAAGCAGATGGCTTTGCCCTTTCAGAGTAACAGCCCTTACCTTCATGGCCAGGCTAGTGTTCTAAAGTGCAGGCTTCCCTTCCAATACACATCTTTTGCTTTTAAAGTTTAAATTTGAGTTTCAAATGATGCCACTTGTAGGAAGCATTCACTGGAGAAACCATCCATATCAAGACCCATGCAAAATGTTTTCTGTTAGCCCTTGCTTGTCTTAAGTCTCTTCTAAATGGCTGCACATGGTAGCACAGAGGAATCTTTGGGGACTACTAAGTTTCCACTCATTTGCAAATGTAAGGTGGTTGTTGGTGCAATGCAAACTGAATCGGACCAAGCATCTTGCCTGGAACTTTCAGCCACAATTGGCTGCAGGTCACCAAAGTCATCATGGGCCTAAATACCTGATCCTCTCTGATCTTGGAAGCTAAACAATGTCAGCCCCAGTTAGTACTTGGATGGGAGATTACCAACAAATACCGGATGCAGCAGACTATATTTCAGAGGAAGGAACTGACAAAACCACCTCTGAGTATTCCTTCCCTAAGTAAACTCTATGAATTTCATGTGGTCACCATAAGTCAATAGGTGACTTGAAGGCACATATACACACATACACCAAAGTCGCTGCCAGATGCAATAGTGTTCTATGTGGAGTTTGGAGACATTATTTTGGGATCACAGCTTCCACAACCTCCAGACAGACCATGCTAATTGGAAGGTTTCTGAAATCTTATCTCCCCACCCACCCACCCCAAAAAAGAAAAGAAAAGCTTTTTCTAACTCTAGCTTCTGTAGACCTTGAGGGTTTCTCACAGCTTTGTTATGGATTTTTTAATGGGAAGATTCACAATTGATAGTTTGCTTTCTTATGTAATCATAGATTCATAAGGATTGGAAGGGGCCTCAGAGGCATGAGGTCCAACTCCCCATTCATTGCAGGATCTCCAGTGGCATTATTACTGTCCAGCCGCTTGTTGAGACCCTACATCACTTCTCAAGGCAATTGATTCTCTTGTCAAATCACTCTTACTATTAAGAAGTGCCTTCTAATGTTCAATGAAAATCTACTCTCCTGAAACTCAAAACCATTAGATCTGGTCCTGCCTTCAAGAGCAGCAGAAAACAAACTTGTCCCTTCCTCTCTTTAACAGCCTTTGAAGTATTTAAAGAGTGTACTCATGTCACCCCTCATTCTTGTCTTCACTAGGCTGATTCGGTTAATCCTAATTTGTTTTATAGTGAGCCATCATGGTGCAGTGGTTTGAGTCTTGGACTACGACTCTGGGGAGCAGGGTTTGAATCCCTGTTTGGACATGAAAACCCACTAGGAGACCTTAGTCGAGTCACCCTCTCTCAGCCTCATAGGATGGCAATGGCAAACCCCTGTGAAGAAACCTGCCAAGGAAACCCCAAGATAAGTTTGCTTTAGGGTTGCCTGAGTCAGAAATGTTTTGAAGGTAGATAACAACGACAGTGGAAAAGCATGGGGCAGCAAATTCATTATCTGTTAGAGACACTGTTAGCTCTTCTGAGTTGTACAGGAGCTCTCCCAGTGCTGAGCCATGTGTTTGGATAGGATGCAGCACTGAAAGAGCTTTCCAACTGTTCATAGCAGTTGTGGGAGGAGCTGCTATAAATCCAAAAGTAGTTGTGCTGTTGCTCACATGGCAGCAGAAACATTGATCACCTGGATGGGATGACAATCCTCAGCATTCTCAGACAGTTGCTTTTATAAAGAATGGTGAGTAGTAGATTCCATGTCAATGGGGCAATGAATCCACTCCAACTTTTAACCAACCTTCAAAAGGGATAGTTGTGGGGCAGAGTTCAGCATTTGGATAGCTCATATAAAAGTAAAATCCAGATTATGGATGCTGAAGCCACCAATTGCCATTGCTTGCAGCAGTCTGAGCACTGCATCTCTCATCTGCCCATGGTTAATGAACTTTAAAAAATTACATGTGCTTATATTTGCTGCAATTTTAGCAGCACTGAATCACTGCAGGATCTTTTAGTAGTTATTTGTTGTGTTTTGTTTTTGGTTTGCAAATTACATTTACATTTTAGCATCCTTCGATGGCTTTGCATTTTGCTCTTTGGCCTCCTTCAGAACATTTGGATGTGTTTAGCCTGATTTGCCTTGATTTGTTTCCTGATAAATTGCCGGGTAACTATACATGAGCTGACCTGACTGTTCGTTTGAATGATCAGAATCTGGGAGTTTTAAACTCATTGTCTCAAGGCTCCATTTAGCTCTGGCTAATGCACACATCCCAGCGTGGCCCAAAGGAATCTGAAGTGGCTACCCCAGGCGGATGATTTGGGGCACCATTAAAAGGCAGCAAATTGTGGGTTATTTTTTTATTTAATTTAATCCATAGGTCTGTGGTGATGCTCTGGGATTACTTTCTCAATGCTAGGATTCATTCATATCTTTGCCAGTCTACGTTTGCAAAAAACATCTTCTCATATGACTGAAATATTACTGCTGTCATTTCTTTAGGGAAGGAGAAACAGAAAGTACAATACCAGCCTAAGGATGGGTGGAAGAGGGTATAGACAGCCCATATCTGTTTCCTGTGAATCCATTTACAAGTCTGTTCCATCAACCTTCCATTTTGTACTCCTTTTTGATAAAAATGAAAATTTGCATTAGTTTGCCACTGAATCTTTCCCTAACATCAGCCAAGATTCTACATCATGTCCACATGCAGAATTACACATGGATTGGTAATTGTTTGTGCTGAACAGCAGTGCTGCAAAACTGAACCAAGATACCAACTGTGCAACCAAATGTCTGTTTATGTCCACATGGGAAGATGCACTTCCACAACTTTTAATTGTATGCAGACATTCCTTATTAGACAAAAACAGGGGTGACACTCGAGAAGAAGCAAAATAAGGACACTGTTCCCCTAATAAGAATTTTGCTCCCCATGAGATTTTCCTTCAGTCTCCAAATTTCTAGCATTGCAAAGAGTGAGACACTGGAAATCATTCATGTCTGGAACTCTTCTGTTTGTGCTTGCATCCCCATGGTAACTTTGCCTGCTTTTTGGGGGTGCCTAAATTATTTTTCTCTAAATGCTCAACTACATTATAGGGTACTGTAGTGCTACATGTTTAGGGACTGAATTGGGGGCCAAAATGTTTATTAGGAGAGCAATGTACTCTTCCCCCTGAACCCGTAGCTACACCATTGGACAGAAATGTCCTATTGCTTCCATAGGGTAACTTGCACTTGCGTAAGACACCAGCAAGATTCCAGTCATAGTATTTGTTGCACACATTTTCCAAATGGTTCTAAACCTTTGCTCCTCCACGTCTGTTATATTTCAATTGTCAGAAGCCCAAACAGTGTGGCTAAAGTTTGAGGAGTCTGGGAGGTGAAGTCCAAAACATCAAAGCCAAAAGCTGAGAAGCTCTGCCCTCATATACACTTTTGTATGTTTATCTCAGAGCCAGCATGCTGCAGTAGTTTGAGCACTGGAGTAGTTTGAATATTGGAGGTTAGGGTATAATTCCCTGCTTTGCCAAGGAAACCCTGGGGTGAGTCACACACTCTCAGCCGCAGAAAATCTCATGATAGATTCACCTTTGGGTAACCATAAGTCAGAAATGACTTGAAAGCACATAACAACAACAAATATGAATCTTCCCTTAATGCACATTCTTTGCACCCAATTTTTGAGCCAAACATTGCATTACACAGTGTATTACTTTATTACGCATTGTGGGCAACATCATAACTTGTAATGTTCTGTTTCCGAGGTCTATGACGGCAGCTAGAGAATAGAAAGATCAGTCACAAGTGAGATATATTTCAAAGCTGAGATATAAATGTTCAAGGGTTGTATTTCTCTGCTGCTAAATTTCTCATGAATGGGAAAGGCTGAATGGAGAACTGAAATTAAAGCACTTAAAACCGCCAAAGAAAAGATAATAGATTTGGCTGGAATCCAAATGCCGTCATCGTGATGAACACCAAGGACGATGCTTAGTTATAGTTTAATAATCGAGAGGACAAATGGTTCTCTAAACAAACCAGGGAGAATAACATAAAGTGGCAATATTAAGCAAACCCTAGGCCAAAGATCACCAGCAGCATTTGGTAACCATTTTTAAAAGTTAATATGATATTTCCGGCCCAAATGAAGGCTTGGCACTGAGGCTTTTGAACTTTATAACACAAATATAAAAGTACAAAGACTGCACAGAAGGGGTTTCAAAAAGGCTTATTTCAGAAAACCTTCTTAATATCATCCCCCCCCCTTCTTTTGTGGAACCCCAGTGTACCAAAGGCAAGGTTTCCTCAATTTCTCTTGAAAATTTGACTGGATTTTCATTGGAAAGTAAAATCTTCAGGCACCTGTCATGGGTCCAGTTATCTGGTACCCATCCTGAATGTCTGGCAGGATGGCATCAATTGAATTCTTCAAAATGCCTTGGCCATATCACTCCAATGCACTGTGGGAAATTTAAATGGTGGGTCCCACATCCTTACTGGACAGTCTCCTAGGGCCCAGGACCACTGCCACCAGGGAACCCACCCAAATAAGAGGTGGTCTCCCTGTTGGCATGTTAGTTACGGTTTCCCTTGGACCAGACTTATAATTGAATAATTGGGTTATTTGTGAGTTTCTACCAAATGCCCCAATATTGTTGAGGTTTTTAAAATGTTTACTATGGGTTATGGTGGCATGTGTGGATGATAGCAGTGGACTATTCTCTGTTTTGATACTATCAGAAAGTAGTCTTTCCTTCAAAGGCTATCTTCTGCTTGAGGAGCCATCCCATTCAAACCTGGTTTAAAGACAAGTGGATCATGAAAAGGAAGAACAGGAGGGGCTCTGGGTGCATCTACACTGTAGAAATAATGCAGTTTAACACCACTGTAAACACTACAGCTTTATCCTATGGATTCCTGGGGTTTTTAGCATCCTCAATGGTGTCCCTGTATATTCTGACCTCATAGTTGTTAAAGTGATGTCAAACTGCATTATTTCTCAGTGTAGAAGCTTCCTTAGATGTTGGCCAGCAACAATTTGCAACTGTATGGTGACCCTAAGGCAACACTATCACAGGGGTTTCTGGGGCTATGTGACCTGCCCAACATCACACAGTGGGTTTTCATGGCCGAGTAGAGAATCTAACCTAATCTCCGGAGACATTGCCCAATGCTTAAATCACTACAGCAAACTAGAAATCCCAGTTGCCATGGCAGTTCCATTGGCATCAAACTCCTATAACTGTGCAGTGAGTCTGATCACACACTCCCCTGCTATGGGGAGATGTATTTCTATTTAAATTCTGGTAACTGTTTTCTACACTTTTAACTATACATATGCACTGACCTAAGCAAAAATTACAGAAAACTGTGTTCCCTTTGGTCCTCTTTTTTGGTGATAGGTAAGTGCCCAGCCTAGATCCAGTTGAAATGGATGCTAAGCAGTCAATCCAAACACACATACACAAAGTCTCACTGCAAAATCTAATGCATTTTCTCCCTGCCTGTGGCCCCATAAATTTCACAGTCCCATGGCAAGGTATGAAATGAGCAGCATACTGTCCCAGAGGAGTTATTAATTAATCATAAGCAAAACAAGACGGGAATCAAGGACACTGCCATACACATTGCAACAGTAAAACTTTGTCTACTTTGTGTGCTTAATATTAACTTCTGGACATTTTCATGTGAATTCTCAGAAATTGGACCTTTCTATCACAACTGTATCTGTGTCAGAAGATAAAAGACCTCAGGATTGTGGGATCTCTTTAAATATATATATACACATATATACTTATACATACATACACATATATATACTGGAGCCCCAAGATCTATCAAATAGAGCCAGGTTTTTAAAAATACAGAATTAAAGATATTTTGTTCCTAGAATTTCATGTGAATACTGACTAAGCTTCCAGTTCCTGGAAGGCTTTTTACTGATGTGGGGAAAAGGCTTCCATAACATGAATTCTTGGGTTCAGACGCTTCCCTGGAGGCCTAGAAAGGAATGACAGAATGAGAATATTCAATAAAACTGAGGTGGATTTTGGGCTTGCTATTTGGAATTTATACTTTTTAAAAAAAACATTTTCAAGCTGGGGATGCTTGAATTCATGAGTAAAAATCCATGCATAAAAAGGGCTGACTATATACCTCTATAGGCCATAATCTTTCTCTGGATGTCTTTACACAATTGCTGCATCACTGCCAGGTGTGTGTGTGTGTGTGTGTATGTGTGCGGTTCTGACCAATCCAAACTTCAGCAAGTTATTTAGGATGCCAATAAATCTCTTTCGAATGCCACGGGGTGCATTCTAATTTCATTCATGCCTTAGAGATAATAATTTAAAGAGCTGGCCACCACTTCCAATTAAGTATGGAGAAAATAGATCATCCTTATAATTTATGTCTGTGAAAGGTTGGGCTGGATTTGTAATTAATGTTTGCTCCTTTTAATGAAATACTCCAAAGGTCTATGGTTCTGTCATTTGTGGGGGTAATTTTTCAATTGATTAGTAAAATAATACTTGAAAAGTAAACAGTCCTCCTTCGGTACAGAAATGTCTTCGTCTGGTGGAAACAGTGATTGGAACACTAACAAAATATCATTCTAATGTGGCGGAGATGGACATTTTACTCTACTGGAATTCACAACTTCTATTAAAGGAGAAAAAAAAGAGGCGAGAGGTAATTAACCTTTCTTGATGTGCTTTTATTAAATTTAATTCTAGGATGACTTCCAGCATATCTAAACAGTTTCCGCGTGCAGCATCTAAATGGTTCTTTTTAACATGTACAAAACCTATGGAAGGAATGAGTGGAAATTGTAATTAATTCAGATTTTTCTTCCATCTCATGGATCCAGGGGCTATTACAGCTCCTTTCCCTTTTTAAAAAAATACTTGCAATTTATAATGAATGCCTAAATCTGATCAATGTCAACATTTGCTTCAAACATGTTCAACTTAGAATGGAGCAGATTCAGTATCCAAACTTTTTACTGAACTTTTCTTTCTACTAAAACTTTGGGGAGGTGCCAACCAGTTGTTCTACACTTACGCTTTGCACATCTACTCCCCACATTTTTAGCATCTCATGCATAAATGGAAACATATGGCTCTCTCCCACGTGGAACATGGGGAGAAGATAGGGTTGCCAGATTTTTGGGTCCAAGTTGGTTTCTCGGGGCCTAGCTGCTCTTCTGCAGTCCTTGGAGTTAGGAGGAGAAATCTCAAGGCAAGAGCACTTCCTTGAAAGGTATTTATACCATGTGTGTGTGTGTGTGTGTGTACCGTATATACTCAACTATAAGTCGACCTCGTGTATAAGTCAAAGGCAAGTTTGGGGGACAAAATTATGGATTTTGATATGACTCTTGGATAAGTCAAGTGTAAAATTTAGGGACATGCAACATGATCTAAATGATAAAGCAAAGGAAAACAATGCCAAAAAAAAACCCTACAAAATTATGGCAGGCATAATTGTTTTAGCTCACATTTAAGGCTGAAGGGAAGAGAGAGTAGAAGGAGGTCAGTGCTTCCAGGACAGATTGCACTTTTGCCTTTCACCAGGGAATGGTTCCCTTTTTAATAAGAGTTAAAGTACAGTACAGTATTTACATCAACCCATGGATAAGTTGACCTAGGTTTTTGGAGTCAATTTTTGTCTAAAAATTCTAGACTTATATATGCGTATATACAGTATATATATATAGACTTGGCATTTTTTTATTTATTTAACTGGAATACTTTGCTTTGGCTGATGCTTAATGCATCCTGTTTAATGACATCACTAGGGGTTTTCCCTTGTAAGCCAATAGATATCTCAAGGCATCTTCCTGAGGTCTCAGGTCTGAGCCCTGAAATATCACAGCCTGAAATAGTCCTGGTAACCCTACAAGATGGTGATCTGTTCCTTTGCACCTCACTTTGTGCTGCTCCAAAAGATCTAAAAAGCTCCTGTTCGACTATGACTCTGGGGACCAGGGTTCGATTCTCTGCTCTGTCATGAAACTCGCTGGATGACTTTAGGCAAGTCACATGCTCTCAGCCTCAGGGAAAAGCAATAGCAAGCTTCCTCTGAACAAATCTTACCAAGAAAACCTCATGATAGGTTCACCTTAGGGTCGCCTTAAGTTGAAAATGACTTGAAGGCACACACTACTACGATGTTTGGACCACGATCTACATTTTTATGTTGGAGGTTACTTTGTATGGAAGTGACTGAACTCATATGGAGTCTATGCTTATGATTGTGATGGAGAGGTGATTTGCATAACCATTGCACTCACTATATTTCATCTGAAGCTCCTTTCTAAATTGGACCAGCAGTTGCAATTTTTTCTTGGGTCTGACACTGAAAATACAGCTAATTTTTGCCTGACATAAAATTGATTTACTTCCCCCTCCTTAAAAAGCAGGCAGCCTTTTCTTTCTTTCTTTCTTTTCCCATACACTGCATTTTTTTCTTTCTATGCTGCATTTAATTGAGAAGAAGCATATAAAAAAATGGCCAAGTTTCATTAGCTAAAACTGGGTAATGATCAGTTGTTAGACCAAACATGATATGGAGACTTGCAAAGGATATGCTGGCTCTGGAGGGTCCATTGAAAGCTATGGGTCTGAATAACCCATTCAACTAAATTAATGCAATACACACTGTACAGCAAGTGCAGAGCTTTTAGAGAAGACCGAAGAAAAATCTGAAGTGAGCCCACACTATGCTATATAGCTATAGCAGGGGTAGGCAATCTTTTTGAGCCGGGGGCCGGGTTGCTGTCCCTCAGACAACTGGGGGGCCGAAGCCAAAAAATAAATAATTAAATAAATTTTTTTAAAAAAATTACATATATAAATAAACCAGGACAAATGTAGGACAAAATTTTCAAATGGAAGACACTTTTTTTAAAAAAATGGAGGACACGCGAAAATTTTTTGCTGATTTTTTAAAAAATGTTAATATAAATTCATGTTTCTGAGGCTTCTATAGACAATTGCCCCCCAAAGGCCTCGGCGGCAATCAGCGGCAGGACTGGGCTGGGGCCGGTCCCAAGGTCTCACCGGGCCCCATCCGGCACGCAGGCCGCAGGTTGTCTACCCCTGAGCTATAGCATTCTGATATCTCTTTAACTGCCATGGCTTCGTTCCATGGAATCATGGAATCTGTAGATTGGTGAGGTACTTATAAGTGTTTGCTATAGAGCTATAGGGAAATGCACTTGAGTTCTCTAGTGCATCTATACTATTAGCATAACTATGCCATTTGCACCCATTCTACAGTGGCTACAGTGAAATGTGTCTTGGATGCATCCCATGTCAATAACTGTATTGCATTGTGTGTGAGTCTGCCTTTGAAAAGTGTTTGAGCCTTATGTGGGTCCAAGATGCTCTGGCCAAACTCCTGTCTGAACCTGGTTACAGGAAGAACAGAAACTACCAGTATGTTTCTGAGCGCAATTCAAAATGCTGTTTATAATCTATTAAGTTCTGTATGGCTTGGATCCAACTCTCTGAAAGACCATGGCCAGTATTCTACATCTGCTAATCTCTGCTGGCCAGCCCTCCCCAAACCTGATGTCCCAGTCACTGGTAGAATTGATCTCCTTCTCCATATGTCCAGTAAAGTAAGTTGGAGGAGAGTTACCATCAAGGTGATAGTGCCATAGTCATGACTAAGGCTGCTGCCACACTGTAGAAATAAAGCAGCATGACACCACTTTAACTTCCATGGCTCCATGATATAGAATTCTGGGATTTTTAGTTTTTGTTAAATATTTAGCCTTCTTTCTCAGAGCTCTACTCTACAACAAACTACAAACAGGATGGCACCATGGCAGTTAAAACAGTGTCAAATTGCATTAATTCTGCAGTGTGGCAGCAGCCTACAACAACGGAGGAGGACACCATGCAATGAAGCATATATCTCTAAACATCTCTCAGAAATAAAGTTACGGACATGCAAAGCAATCCTGGAACACCCATTTCCCTGATCTTTGCTCCGGTGTAAGTTGGGTAACCCTCAAAAGCTCTGAGGTTTTTGCTGTTAACAATTCTAAAACAGGGAAACTCTCTGACTTCCTTGTTTTATCACAAGCTGTTCTCAAGCCATAAAAACACATTTTCTCCTTGAGTGAATGCAGTGCAAATTTTCCTTAAAGAGGTACTTTGCAAACAGGCTATTAAAATACTAAAGAAAACATTGATTAGTTTTAAATAGCAGCCACAATTCAAGCACCTAGAAAAGCTAGAACATTTGCATTAGAGGTGAAGCCTTTGTATTTAACAATCAAAAATGGGAGGGAGAAGGGTTGGCTCTTCAGAGCTGCTTCCTTCTAAAAATGCTTATCTCTGAAGGGTCCTCAGAGCTAAATGCAACGGCCTGGCAAGTCATCTGTGCCCACAATGCCTAGTTCTCTGATCCCCTAAAACCATAATATTTTGTGAAGTCGCCATCTCCAGTAGGGTTGCCATAGTGAAAAGTGGAGATGTCTCCTGTAGATTTCATGGTTATGTTGAAGATAGAATTTCAGCAGTTGTTGTTTCTTACCTGGTTGTATGAGATGCAACACCTGTTGAAATTTCCTCTTCTACACAACCATTAAAGTGCATGGAGTCAACTGGTGGCCAGGAAGGACTCTATAAGCAGACTGTATGAATAACCATAGAAATGCAAAACTTGTGGGTATGGTGATGAGGTGGCAAGTTCAGTTAGTCCTCAAGGGACAGAGCTAGGATGAAAGATGTTGCCAAAGGCCATGGTGAAGGACCATATGAATGGTGGAAGGAGTTTTGGAATGTGGTATGTGAAGGCTGCAAACCAAAAGGAAGATATGATTAAGTGGCCAAATGTGTGCTCATGAAGATGAGGTGTTAACCACTGGTATAATATGTGTAGTGTGCCGAGAAACCATTATCTCTGGCAATGTTTCCTTCTGTCTTTGTCCCTCCTGCTTGAAGGATTATCTATTGTTGGTATCAAAAGAATTTTGTTGGGTTCCATGTACCTTGACTGAAGATATAACAGGTGCCAAATGGTGCTCCTCAGACATCAAAATGTCTTGGATCAGCCCCAGCAGTGTCATAGCAATAATTTCAATAAATACATAAAATTATAGCCATCCAATGTCAGATATATGACCAAGGTAAGATATCTATAGTTTAAGGGCTCAGATTATGAGGCCTTTTAAATCAAGAGGAGGAAAATGTGTTGAACGTGAGATTTTAACAAATATGTAAAACTAAAAGGGGGTATTAAGTTATTGTGTATTATCCCTAGACCTAACATAAAAGGATGCCTTTCATTTATTTATTTTATTGTCTTCTGTCAGCTCTGAGGCCAGGCCACCTTATTGCCACAATCTAAAAAATAGACTCCAAGTAATTATGATGGAAGAAGGTTCTCCATCCTCCTCTATTGTAAGGGTTGGACAGATGAAGTTTGGCTTAAAGAGAAAGAACCCTAAGATATGGGAGTAGTAGGAAACTGCCTATCACCATACAACACAGGAGTGGAATTGCACACCCTGCTAGCTGCATACATCCTTTGGGGATCCAGTACAGCTGTTCGGACCCCAGAAGTGCTACTGTTAAAAAATCAATCCACCAAAGAAAAAGTTATTTAAAAATCACTTTCAAGAGTTCAAGAGATTTGGGATAATAGAATCATAGAATCTTAGAGTTGGAAGAGACCTCAAGGGCCATCCAGTCCAACCCAATTTTGCCATTCAGGAATAGACCATCAAAGTGCCCCCAACAGACAACCATCCAGCCTCTGTTTAAAAACCTCCAAAGAAGGAGACTCCACTACGATCCAAGGGAGTATATTCCACTGCTGAACAGCTCTTACTGTCAGGAAGTTCCTCCTAATGTTGGGGTGGAATTCTTTTTCTGTAGTTTGTATCCATTGTCCCGTGTTCTAGTCTCTGGAGCAGCAGGAAATAAGCTTGCTCCATCTTCAATATGGCATCCTCTCCAATATTTAAACAGGGCTCTCATATCACCTCTTAACATTCTCTTCTCCAGGCTAAAAATACCCAGCTCCCTAAGTCTTTCTTCAGGGGACCCTTTATCATTTTGGTTGCCCTCCTCTGGACATTCTCCAGCTTCTCAACATCTTATTTGAATTGTGGTGCCTATGTACTATGTTCCCTACATACCACCCAACTGTCCAGGTTTGGCAGGGACAGTTCCACTTAATCCTTTGCTGTCCCACTTTCTGAGCTACTTTTAAAATGTCCTAGTTTCTCTCTCTCCCATTTCTCCCCTTTTTCTTCACCTTACTTCAGTTTCTACATGCTGAGTTTAAAGTGCAAAAGAAATTTGTCCTCCATTAACGCAGCAGGAAAAGAGAGAATGGAGTTTTTCCCTTTCTAAATTCAGTGCATAAATTCCATGGATTCTCCATTTAAAAAAGTAGTGTTGTGTGTTTTTCTTCATTAATTACTGTAAGTCTTGTTCCCTGGCCACATCCTTTTGACTTCATAGATGTAGCGCCCCAGGTATTTCTGTGAAATGTTGGAGACGATGCTCATACACCACTGATACTGGACTGGACTGCAGGCCCCCAAATACAGGACATCCTATCTAAAACAGGATGCCTTTGAACCCCAATAGACCCGCTGAATCAGTAGAATTTACCTACATGTTGAATCATCACTCAGCAATTGATTCAGTTTGAACTAACTAATAAAATCCCAGCTGTAAACTGGCCCATAGTGACCAAACAAGTGTCATCTTCAATATGTAATTTAAGATGCAATTATCAAGGGGTTAATCTTATTCCTTCGGCTGCATAAAGAAGTCATTCAACAAAAGGCTCGTGGATAAAGATCAGTGACAAACCCTTTTGCTTTTCATTTATGGCCTGTTTCCGATGTTGTCTTCACCCTTTAAAATCCAATTTTCCAGTTATTGTAGCACTTATTAAAAGCTTGACTGTAAAATCTTTGCTTATCCAGAGAGCTATTTTTAATCATAACTGCTTCCAGTGTTTAACCCTCCCTGGCAACTTAAACACTTTCCACAAAATAATGTATTTTCAATAAACTGAAATATTAACCAATCATACATAATGGCTGCACAGCCTTTAACAATGGATTTGCCGGAAGTCCTTGGGGTTTCGTATCAATCGAAAGCCGCATCGACTGGCCAGGCTTGCATTCGAATTACATTGCATTTGGATCAAAAAAACAAAAAGAGCCCCAAAGTAGAGAGGCGGGCGAAAGGAGAGAAAGGGAAGGTCTCTCATTATGCTTCCCTGACATTAATTTGAGCATTTTTATATGTGTGTCCTATTAAGTACTTTAAGTGCTTTTTGATAATTGTGCTTTGTAGTTTTTTTACAGCACTTCAGCCTATTCCCAGTTCAATTTTCTCTTTTATCCAATGTTTGAAATATTGATTTCTGACAGATAAAAGCAAACCTTATAATCTCAGCAACATGCAGTGAGTGAGAGAGATTGGAGCCCCAGAATGCATCAGGGAACGGTCGTATTTGAAGCTCGTCTTTGTTGTATTACATTTTATCAACCAAATTTACTTACTGCTGGCTGATATTTATGTAAAAAAGCAAACGCCACTCGCCTGGCGATATTACCAGTTCCTGGTGTACCCTCCTCTCTCTCTTTCTTTGCATTTAGTAAGATAAAAGAAGCAGCTCCCTTGGTGGCTGATGATTGTTGCAGCTTAAACTCCTGTCAGCCAACTCAGGGTAACTGTGATTTATCTACTGCAGATTCTGGAGGGTTGCCTCTGAGAAGAGTTTCTTCTCTTTTTTAAAAGTCTGCATGGAAAATTGACAGATCAAAAATAAGTGAGTAAGGCACAGGCCCCCAGTGTGATGTTGTGGAAAGAGTGCTAGATTTGGTGTGGGGATAGCTGGGTTCAAAACCCGGTGGTGTCATGTTGATCCTTGAGCTTGAGATTTCATTGGGTCCATGCTTTCTGATCAGAACTTTCCCAAATTCACATCTTTCTTCAGGGTTTGGAAGGTACATATTGTCATAATGATGTGTTACTTTGGGAGAGCACTAGAGCATAACAATGTCCCTTTCTGAAAATAATGAAACCACAGATACATAGAAACATAGCTAGCTGCATACCTTCCAACTGCTCCAATTGGGCAATGATGGTCTGGATTAATCCTCTGTCATCCCACTCTTTCAGATGTTTAAAATGTCCTAGTTTCTCTGTCCTCCTTCGACTTTCCCCCATTGTCCTAAGCTTTCTTGACTTACTGAAAACTAAATTCAAAGTGCAAAAGTAATTTGCACTCAAGTCAGTAGGGAGAAGGGGAGAGGAGAGGGGGACACAATCTTGCATTTCCCTGTAGACTTGGGCAAAAGCAAAGTGCTGCAGCCTCTCTTAGCTTGTATGTTCTTCCTCATTAATAACTTTTGCTATCTTGACTCTGATCTTGCTTGGCTATCCGTGTCCTGTTTTTCATCTGTGAAAGGATTAATTGGGACCCACCCTTCCAAATCAGGGGTGTTGGAGGGTATGATTCCATAATGAATTACTTCCAAAAATGCTCATTTCCCTTTTCCCTTTTCTCACCTCATCTCAAAAGTGCTGCAAATTTCCCTTACATCTTTTCAAGTTCTGGATTTCATCATGCATTCTGTAGACACAGTGCCTATATTATAGAGACTACGTACTGAAAGGTTGTAGGGAATGATTCCTGGAGAATTGCATCCCCCACTGTCATTCACATACCTGCCAGTATTTCATAGATGAAAATCAGGACACATGTGGCCAAGCCACATCCAAGTGTGTTCAAGATGACAAAGGTTATTAAAGAAGAAAAACGCACAAGCTAGGATCATTTGAAGGAGTTTGCATTTGCCTGAGCCTACTGGAAAGGGCAACATTCATCCTCCTCTTCTCATAGAAATATGTAGAAAGTGACCTTTTACACATATCCTCAAATTGTCCCAGTTGTCCCAGTTAATCCTGCTTGGTAGAAGGCAGCAGCAAAAGAGGAGGACCGCATTCCAGGTGGAAAGGCTCGATCAAGGAAGGTACAGCTCTGTGTCTGCAAGACCTGAGCAGGTTGGTTGATGATAAGAGGACTTAGAAGTCTCTCATTCAAAGGGTCACTATGACTTGAAGTTGATTTGATGGCAGTGAACAATAAAAGCAGTCTGTACATGGTCAGATGATCTCTCCCTTCTTCATCTTCAAAATGGAAGCAGATCTTGAGCCTCCAACAAAAGTCATTGCCCACCAGAAACAGAGAACCAGCCAGGGGGTCACACATCAGGGCTTCAGTGAAATCTGCTCTTGATTTTATTGCAGAATTTAAGGAACTATTCAAGGTCCTAGAGCTACTGATGATTAAGTATCAGCAACTCAGGTGCAGTATATACCGCCCCGAAAGGGAGGGCTGGAGGTGTCCGTTTTTCTTCCCGGAGGGACACCACAGAAGCCAAACTGCATGGAGTCCCTCCGCAGTAAAAAGAACCTGGAAAGAAACAGGTTCTTTTTAAGGCACCCAGCACAAGTCACAAGTGCACCATTGGCACACCAGTGATGTAAGCAACACACAGCAATGTCTATATGCTGCATGTTGCTTATGTCATCATGGCAGCACCTGTGTGGATGGGATGCCGCCATGATGCCGCCACCATTACACGCTAGGGTTCGGGAGCATGCAGTTTGGGAGCAAGCGGCACACCATTTTTGGACCATCTGTACCGGGCCTCAGATAGCACTTTTAAGCTCAAAATGGATTCACTGCACCCCTAATTTGGGAACCACAGCCACACTTGACCAGGGGTCCTAAACCTCTATATCTGGACCTTTCTGGATGGAAACCATGTCCTCTGTCACTGAGCAATTATTTTATCATTTCTGATGTCTCTGGCCACTGTTTTCTTCTGCAGCCTTCCAGAAACTGAAAACTTCTTTTTAAAAAATGTGTAAGTTTCCATATCGTGTGGGTAATGTTGAGTAAAGGGCATTTTTTTAATTCAAAAAACAAAACAAAAAACAACACAAATCTTTGTTGTTATGGACTGGCATTCTGCCAGCCACTTAGCAATTAAAGGTTTAATTTCCCAGCAATTAAAGTTTTCATTACTAAGCAATTAGCACTTAAGGTTTTACATGATAAGCATTTAGTTGCATTCTACGGCTGCCAGGAGTTGGTCCCAGGCATGGGATATGCTGAAAGCAACTTATATGGAGTGGCGCTTGGAGGGGGAAGTTAAATTCACAAGGATGGATATGGTGAGTGCCAAGGATTTCTCCAGTTGAAAATAACGGAATAAGAGCACTTTGACAAAAACAAGCAATAAGCTCAAGGGCAGGGATGAAGAACATCTGGGTCTGAAGCTGACCATCCAGAACTTCCAGTCTGTCCTGCTGGATCTCCCAGAAGGCCACAGTTCCATCCCAATTGCACTGTTTGTCTGGTGGTTTCTTGGATTTTTTTTCTCTCGAAAGGGTTGAAATACCATCTCTATGGCTTACTTCCTGACCTCCTTCCTTGGGATTTTTAAGCAGTAGCTGGATGTCTATCTGTCGGGAATGCTTTGGTATTGTCTTCCTGCAGGGCAGGATGGGATTCAACTGGATGACCCTTGGGGTCTCATATAACTCTTTCATTCTATGATTTGATGCAATGGAAGATCTCCTCTGAAGAAAGCTTGTTAAGAAAACTCTAGGATAGGTTTGCCAATGCCATACATCAGAGTTGACTTGAAGGCAAATACAAACAACAAAGGATCCTGCTTGCTACAATCCCATTGGAACTATCCAGCACATGAAAAGGCTACTTTCTAGACTATAATTCCCAGAATACCTCAGACAATTTGAGGGAATTGTGATCAATTTGAGGGAATCAAGCTTTGGTTTGGCTTAGTTTGCTGGAGTTGACTATGCAATGGATGGGCTTTGTGTGCAATGGATGGTTTTATTCCTGTCCAGTTTTCGGATGATCTGGAATATGGGGAAGGAGGGATGTTTCCGATCGTCAGAGAAAGTAAATGTTACTGTATGCTGAAGAAAATCACAGGAAAGGAAGAAGCAAGGGTGGGGGGGGGACCCAAAGATCTCAATTTAATCCATTGTGGAATGTTGCAGTGGATGTGTTAAGCTGTCTGAAACTTCCTTGCTGAAACCAAAGTACCTTACAACAATGCTTCAGCTGTTTAAAATAAGGGTGGAATCACTCCTTGGAATTCTAAAGTAACAAGAGAGGATGTGACCTCGACCCCAAAGTTACCTGGTTCATTAATTATTTTTAAAACACATCCACAAAAATAAATTGTGTACATGTTTTATTCTCTCCACCAGGCCACCAAGATGAAAGAAATCAGGCTTTGAGTTATGGAAGATATTTCATTTTAAATTAATTCCCCCTCCCCTTTTAGACTTATTTACCAACACACAACCCAAGCAGTCTGGAGGATATAAATGAAATGTTATAATTATACAAGGGAATAGGTTACTGACCTTTGGATTGCAATATCTTGTCTTCTTTGTCCTCCTCTTATACAATTCAGCCTAAAGGATGAAATTGCATCTTTTTTCTTTGGCTGCTGCAAAAATGAGGTGGTATTGGAAGCTAGTGAGGCATGGCACAATGTAGCTCTTCGTGGCTTGCAATAATTTACCCATTTTCCATTTTGTTTGATTTTATTAACACCTGAATCTCTGGAGAGGAGAAGAGTTGAGCTGTCACCAAATGTCTGGGACAGTTCCCACCCCTAGATAGGGATTTGTTTCTACCATCCTTCAGCCCCAGAGCTTTGCTTTTTCCAAAGCCATGAGCGAACAACAAAGGCCTTGCCCTCTGAGAATTTTCAGAGTATCTCTGAGAATGTGCAAAGTGCTTTCCCTCACCACCAGGTAGTCTGCAATATACCAAATTCAGGTGGTGCGATGAATCTATCTTCCTAAATCCTCTCTATATTTTCTTTTTTGTTTATGCCTTGGCTTTTATCAAGTGAATCCCAAGTTAGAAAGCAAAAATAACCAAGGAAGTAGCAATAGACTGTTTAGAAGCCCCCCAAAAGAAAAATTTTTCTCAGAGGCAAAACACATTGGCTAGTATTCTACACCAGCTACTTAGTAAAATATGCTCAACTAAGTAAACTCTCCTGGCCCAGCCTCCCCAAACCTGATGGAAATGTCATTCACCTGTGCTCTTCTGCCCTCCTCTGAGGCTGAGAAAGTGTGACTTGCCTATGGTCACCCAGTGGGTTTCCATGGCCAAGCAGGGATTTAAACCCTGGTCTCCATAGTCCAACACTCAAACCACTACACCATGCTGGTATGTTGCTTTGATTTATTTGGAATATTTATACCTACATGTTGTAATTCAAATCCTGTCTTAGATGTTGCTAACCACAACTGGGGGGAAATACTTTTTAAAAAACCTAGACTTAGGCTGCAATCTGATACATGCTTAACTAAGAGGAATTTCCATTGAATCCACAGAGCTTATCTCCTCTGGGTAGGCATCTTCTATAAGGTACAGAATTGTAATGCTCAGGACTGCTGAGTAAATGAAACAATATCGTAGCAAGCAGGGAAACCAGTAAAAACAACGGTGGCAGCAAAAATCGAGGGATTCCTTTCCATGGCCATCAAGGTCAAACAGCTTCTGAAAGATAAATGCTCTCACCCAACTTTTCTAGACAAGCACAGAGATGCACATTTGGATGTATCCGTATTGTAGATGCATTGAAATACTTTTTTATTTTGGCCAGCCTTAACTTATCATGTCAGAAAGGTCTTTATATCCTCCAAGTGTGGGGGTGTGTTAGTTTCAAGGTACACCAGCATAGGTAAGCTGTGTATGCATTGTGCCATCTGTATACTGAGTTGCATAACTGTACAGCCAACTGAACAGCCTACATCACACCAATGCACACTCCCATAGTACAGAAACCAGTGACCCCCAGTCAGTGTGTCCAATTGTAACCCACTATTCCATAATATTTAGGCCAGGATCATTCAAATGAGACAGTGGTCCTCCTATCCATGGCTCAGTTGACATACATTCTTTCCTTTGTGTGTTTCATTTGAATGATACATATACAACATCTACAAGAGTAAGTTCTTGAGATGAATCCCACAGTGTTGGCATCTTCTTTAATCCTGTTGAGTGGCTGTAATATTTGGGTCACTTGAGTGGCTGTAATATTTAGAAAGAGATCAGTTCCAATCCCTTCAAGAACAGTCCTAAAGTTCCTGATGAATGATAGAAATAGTCCACTGAGCATCCTTTGTTTACTGTGACTAAGGACAAAATAGAAAGGGGCAATTAATGCATCCTTTATATATGTAAGTAATATTTTTAAAGTGCACTCCAGTTAAACCCAGCTCCTAACAATGGTTACTCCAATGGAATTCCACTTGCACAATCATAGTCATGCTCTTTGCACAACATCCTACAAAGTGCAACCATTAGTGTAAGGATATGTACATCAGTGTATGTTACCAACAGGATTCTAATCCTCACCCTTCTGCCTCTTATTACTAGTAGGGAGGATATTTAGAGCATGTTGAGCAATGACAGCTTTCTAAGGCCACACTGCAGAAATAATCTAATTTGACACCACTTTAACTGCTATGGCTCAATGCTATGGAATTTTGGGAATTGTAGTTTGATGGGACACCAGAGCAAAGCTCTAGGAGAAGACCAAAGCTCTGCTTCCCCAACAAACCACCATTCCCAGAATTCCACAGCATTGAGCCATGGCAATTAAAGTGGTGTCAAACTGGATTATTTCTGCAGTGCGGATGCAACCTATAGGGCTCTTGGTACAATAGAAACAAAGCAAAAGAAATAAAAGCCAGGGAATCAAAATGGTTGCTATGGCTATTAAGACTTGTTGCTTTCACTGGGAGAGATTTCAGCCTGTCCTTGACTCTCTTATTTAATCCATTAAGGAACAAACATTCTTTGCATTGTTTGGATCATGTCCCAAATGGTTATTCCATTTTTCTACCCCTTTGTCTTTTTTCTTTCTTCCATCTGCTTTTCACCTCATGTCCTTGCAACCTCCTCTGTTTATCCTGAGATCTTCTTCTCGGTGACATTGATGCCTGGGCTGGGAAGGCTAAGAGATAAGACTCAGATTGATGCTGAGTGACAGGCCAAACTAAACTTGACCTCTGACCTCTCTCCCACACACACACCTGCACTTTCTATGGACCTCAGTGTTGACCTGCCAATATTGGAACAAAGTGGCTCTTCAAAAGAAGAACACGGACCCTTATCTTGCAATTGAAACAAAACATTGTTCCCCATATGTGGATGCTGTCAATGGAAGGGAAGGATGTGGTGCATTAAAATGGACAATTAAAGGCAAAGGTTAGCTACTGCAGACCTAGTTCTTAATCCAGTCTCCTGTGGGTTCTCATCCAGCCACCCGGACAACCTCCAGTTTCTTCACTCACCTCCAAAGAGCTTTGTCCTGATATGAGATATAAGAAATAGGACCCTCATAGAGTTGTCTCCTTTACACAAATCACTTATGACTAACTCATGCATCTGTTGAAGTAGACTTAAACATATGAAAGCTTATGCTGTTTTGGGGAGTGATGGAGTCTCCTTCTTTGGAGGTTTTAAACAGAGGCCAGATGGCCATCAGTTGGGGTTGCTTTGATTCTGTGTTCCTGCATGGCAGAGGGTTGGACTGGATGGTCCTTTGGGTTTCTTCCAACTCTATGGAGATTATCGCACTTACTAAAAACCCGACTGCTCCCCAACGGCAATACAGTTGGGTTGCGGGTTGCTACTGGGTATTATTGCATGTAGTTCTCTGCCAGTTCCGCTGGGCAATTACAACCCAGCTTCATCCTGGTTCCCAGGCATGCTTCAGAGGCCATTTTTCCAAGATGGCAAGCTCCCTGGACCCTGGGATGCAGCAAGGTAGAAATCACCTGGT
This sequence comes from Sceloporus undulatus, assembly GCF_019175285.1. Lineage (NCBI taxonomy): Eukaryota > Metazoa > Chordata > Lepidosauria > Squamata > Phrynosomatidae > Sceloporus > Sceloporus undulatus. Next base: position 14,932,231 of record NC_056529.1, on the reverse strand, counting down.
GGAATCGGAGCTGAATTATGTGCAGTAATTCCCAGTAGCTACCTGAAAGGTGACTGTATCCCATTGGGGAGCAGTCGGTTTTTTGTTGGTGCGATAAAGTCCTATGATTCTATAATTCTGTGAATACAGCCTTGAACACCATCATACAAGAACCTTTGGATAAAATTACAACAAATGAGAGATGGAAAGAATATTTGCAGTTATTCATTCCCCAGTTGATAAATGGGTTTCACAAATGTTGGGAACTCCTATCAGGAAGAATTACAGCCCAGTGACATTTCCTCACAGTTGTCTCTTCTGCAGAATAAGTCCTGTGCTACACTTTGGGGCACAGAATACAGGAACAATGCTTCACATTCCTGCAGCAGGAAGAAAACTACTTTTAATTGTTCATCCTCATATGCAAGTACATCCCTATAACAAATAGATTTGGTAAGTTTATTCCTACCTGCCACTGACTGTCCCTTCCAGAAACAGTCCAAGTCATTTTCCCCAAAAGAACTTAATGATCAGATGGCATTTCTGAAGCTCAATGCACCTAACTGGGTTGTTTCTAAGATTGCTATTATTATAAGAGGCGGAACAATGAGTGCTCAGTTTTACTGACAGTTGTGATTATAATGTCTGTGACGCACACATAGCTTCCTTTTATGAATTTCTGTTTCTCTATGAGACATAGTCATGTGGATTGCATAGGCTGCAATGGAACCCAACACAATACAATGGGGATGTTGTGTTTTTGATAGCAGGTTACAATATCTAACTATATATGCAAATTCCAGCTGATGTATACTTCTATTCATTGACTAGCTGTATCCCCATTGGACAATTTAATGCATGGTTTGCTGAGCTCTTGGTGCTATATGATGTGTTTATCCGGCAATCACATACACTACATCCGTTGCTGTTAGTTTGTATGGTATCACAGGATTAGGATTTCCAGTGCTTTCTAAGCAAATTAAGCTTCTCTCAGCAAGGAGGATTCAAGAACTACAAATTTTATTCTAGTAGAATGTGACATTTCTTGAAATAAGATAAAATAAATTGTCACACAAATAGAGTTCTGTTTGCTAATTGTCTTTTTAAGGTACTTGCAAACATAGAGTGTCCCTTTCACACTATGAACTTTATTATGTTGTCATGGTCTCCAGAGTCACAGTCCAACACTCAAACCACTATGCCACACTGGCTGGCTGTCTGTCATACCAGCCCGGTTGTTTGCAACAATCCCATTGGTGAAGAAGATGGGAACATACTAGTTTGAAAATGTTCAATATCATACTTCTCTTCAGTCACACAAGTGTGCTATTTCGGCAATGCATGGTTTCTACTGCACTGGCACCATATGCCCACCTTCATGCCTATGAATGCCCTGCTAAGTGCATGTGTGTCTTTCAGTTTTTTATTTTTTTGTATTTGCCACAATTTTGTAATTATGGGAAAATGATAAAAATAATTCCCCCCCCCCTCATTTAGCCATAACTACACAATCACAGCAACAGTACAAAAATGAAAGACATAGAGTAAAAACAACCTTGGCCTGCTTGGAAATAGTGAAGGGGAAGAGGGAAGAGAGGAGAGAGTAGAAGAATCATGCCCTCTCATACCATGTGAGTGCTGTCATATTGTTACTACAGCAAAAGGGACTTGTTGCACCAGAGGAATTAATGGAATAGCAGCAATATTGGGATCCATTGATGGGTTTCCCCTGTTAAGTGAAAAGGTGTGCTCCACCAGTGACTCAAATGCAAAGTAGCAATAGGAGAAACATGAACTCATGTGATAAGCACAACCCAAATATGTTTTTATCCTCTGACATTACAGGGTCACCTCGTGGTTGAGTGGGGATTCGAACCTTCTACTCCAGAGTTGTAGTCCAACACTCAAAGCACTGTGCCATGCTTGCTTTAGGAGATGCTGTAGCGGTTTGCATTTGGCTGTGCCAACTGGGAAGGGCAAAATTCTGCTGCCCCTGTCCTTTGCCCACTGCTGAGTTAATGAAGTGCAAACTATGTTTGCATTTTGCACTCAGTTTGAAGCAAGTGAAGTGAGGGGGGAAATGAGCAATGGAGAGAGAAATTGGGACCTTTTAAAAACAGCTGAAAAGGGGGACGACTGAAGAATAATCAGGACTCTCCCTGCCAAATTGGGACAGTTAGAGAGCATGCAAATCCAAGGATTTCAGAGGCCACAAGCATGCTGGTTAACATGGTACCAAACTGCCCAGACTCTTCCCAGCACTGTTACATTTGTTGCTTACATTCTCAGGGCTTCCAAACTGCAGTTCAAAAACATATCCATGGGCAATTTTGATTCCACTCATTCTCTCGTCTCCTGTCATGTAAAGATGTCAAAGCTGTCTCCTCAAAATAAACGACGCTCAAGGAAATTGTGATTCTTAACAAGTTACCAAGGAACACAGTGAAGCCTTCAACATCTTTTTGTTTACGCCACCGTGCGCCTTTTACATGTGCAACATGAAGGAAGGAGACAAAACAGCGAAACAAATGAGAATGGCTTAATTGTAAGAGTAATACTAATGCCTTGTTAAGGATAAAAGACAGGCATCCCAGCTGACAAACGTCCCAGATCCTGAAGTTTCCTGGCCCTAACCTGAGATCAAGGGACAGCCCCTGGTGATGTTATGTAGCATGAAGCATTATGCATTATACATTATGTGCTGAGATCCAGCGAGCTTATAATTTGCTCTTGTGTGCCTTCAAGACATTTCTAACTTATGGAAATCCTCAGGAAAACCTATCATGGGGTTTTCTTGGCAAGATTTGTTCAGAGAAGGTTTGCCATTGCCTTCTCCTGAGGCTGAGAGCATGTGGCTTGCCCAAAATCACCCAGTGGGTTTCATGGTTGAGCTGGAAATTGTGCCTTGGTCCCCAGAGTTGTAGTCCAACCCTCAAATCACCACAATACTAGCTCTGTAAATCCTATAATATAATATAATATAATATAATGTGACCAAATTTGGTCACATGCTGACCAGGGCCTTTTTGTTTAACAGAGCTGATGCTTTGCTAAGATTTACATGCACTACAGTGTGATTTTTATTATTAAACCTCAGGATCCATTCTTGCTTCAGAGCTGGTTTTGTCTGTTGTTGATCAGCTGATCACATAACTCACCAATATGGCCTTTGTTTTTACAGTATGTGTAGAGATTCATGAATCTGAACATCAAGGCAAAGTGTTCAGCTTCTAACAGGCACGGAGTCCTTCGCATATCAAACAGCTGGGGAAAATCCTCTGCTTTATGGACACAGTACATTAATTGATGGAGAGGAGAGTGTTAGACAAATGGAAGGAAAATTTGATATCCATCGACGCATATATTGACTGTACGCTTGCATTCTGCGGAAAGCTAGACTGTATTTCAACATGTGTATGCAATTCAGGAAACTTTAAATTGAAAACCATTTACATGAATGTGTGTCTGTGTGCTTTTTTAAAAAAATACTTTTTGATGAAGTGATTTGAAAATGTTATATGTTCCCCAACCCAAACATCCAGTGAAGTGAAAGGTTTAACATCAGAGCCTAAAAACAGGACTGTTTTTTTCCTAGGGTCATAAAATAATCTCTCATTGATTGATTACTGCCAAGATAACAATTGTACCTTCCAGTTGGGGATCTAATAGCCTCAAACTGCTATTCTGGGCCATAATTTATTTCAGGATTGTTATCTGTGTTTGCCTCACATCTTTACACAACCATATGCTGATGCAGATGGCAGCATGCTTTCTTTGTAGAGAGGTGTTGCAGAGATCTGTTCTGTGGAATAAACAGCTTTGTATTTATTTACTAGCCAATGAAGCTCACATCCTGACTGCATTAGTATAGAGCTTTATTTTGGCAGGGTGTGTTAACACTGGAAGGGTCTTGGTCTCAAATCCAAAATTGAAAAGACAGTAACACTGAGATGGCCCAATTTTTGCTATTAAGGACTGCTCTCACACTGCAGAATTAATGCAGTTTGACACCGCTTTAACTGCCATGGCTCCTGTCTATGAAAGCATGGGATTTGTAGCTTGTTGTGGCACCACAGCACGCTGGGAGAGAATGATATCTCACAAAACTACAAATCTCAGAATTACAACCACATTTTGAGAAAGAAACGTATGAATGCTTCAGACTGTGTATTAGGTTACTTATGAGCCACATTTCAGCTTCCCAGCTGGAAGAAACCTGGCTGAATCAGACCAAAGCACTGTCTATCTATGCTGTTTCCTGCAGAACACGAAAATAACTACAGTATTTACAAATAACAAGTTACTTGCAGTGAATTCATTGTCCCCAAAAGAAAGATATTTTCTATAATGGTTGCAACTTAATAAGGGATAGCATCACTTTTGCAGTGTGGCTGTGATTTTGCAAAGGTAATTTATGAGGACTGGGAAAGCAACTTCATGTAACTTAGACACTACCCAGTGGTGGCTTGTGGTTTCCATGCTCATGGAATAGTAAAGCTGCTACCGATTTTAATCCAAAAGGCACTGAACTCTATCCCCAAAATTGGTCCTTGGATAGCTCCTTTAAAGTTCAAACTAATACCTGGAATGGACTCATTACCTCACTGACATGGATGTTATTAATTGCCTCTAATATTAACTTGGGTGGGAGCATGGTACTACAAATGTAATGTGGCACTTTCTATAAATACCTTTCCAAGCTCGAGTTGTCATAATATAGTGGTTCTTAACCTATTTTAGCTTCCAGGCTGGAAGAAAGGTATACAAAACTATTATGATAGGAGTGTATATACTGATTTCTCTCTTCTCTCCAAATTTGAGGAACAACTTCAAATAATTATTTGATGCACTTTAGGGTTTTAAATCTGGAGTTATGTGATCTGTGGCAAGAAAAGATATTTAAAGGGGTCTGTGGTAAAGAAAAGGTTGAGAATCACAACCATATTTACTTACTTTATTTACTTTATTTATATGCTGCCTTTCTTCCAGGCCAGGATCCAAGGCAGCTTCCAAAACAACAAAACGTTACAAAAAGTTTTAAAACCACTCTAAAAACACCACTTTAAAACACTATAAATCCGATTTAAGATCATACAAAGTTGAAAAATAGATAAAACATACAATATGTTTTATAGTTTATAATCTATCATTTACAACCTATGATAACATTAATGATATTATTCTGCTGCAACAATACCAAAAAAGTATCTCGGGGCACCATCAAACTTCCCTGGTGCAGTCAGACCATGTTCACTTTCTTTGGATGGCATTAAAATGACACAGCCTTTTGTTTTGCTTCTCAACTTTGCTAGGAATGTTCCAGTGGATAAAATCCTTAATTAGCTTCTCCCCATTTGCCTGCTTTAAGAAGATAATTGAAAACACAATGGATGGGGTCCAGGAGTTGAGGGAGAGAAACAGCATCCTTTGCAAACACATGCCATTTAAAATCTATAGCGCATCACCTATATCGGCAGCACTTTAATTACATAAATACGATCCTTCGGATAATGCACTGCAAACACAGGGTCGAGCGGTATTGTCAGCTATGGATTCTATCCTACAACCGGAGATTGCAATTTTCGTGGGCTTTTCAAAGAAAATGGATTGCCCGCCCACCCAAACTCAACTCTTATCATGCAACCGTCTGCTGTGGAATGCTAGGACGCATGGATATCTATGGAGTGGAAAGACCAGTTTTCCAAACTTAGCCATCTCCCAGAAAAATGTACAGCATGCGAGGGGAACTAAAATGCAAGGAAAGCCAATTCGGATATTTTAATACACTCTCATTTTTATGCAATACCACCAGTGCTATTTTGGGGGGGGGACTTCTGATCTGTCGAATCCTAATATAGCCATTTGCAACTGATATCACCCGGCATGGGGGTCTTGTAAAACAATCAGCTGCCAGTGTATTAACCTTTTGTTAGTTCATTTGCCACACAGAGTGGAGGGCCACCCTAGCTGAACACTTTAGAAGCATTTTATTTCCTATGTTGATTCCTATTAGATATCATTAGGTACACAATAATTATTATAATTATGTGCATTGCTTAGGCTACCCTGCTAAATAACAACCACTTTTATTCAGAAGTCATAATTGCCACATCTAGACTTTCAAATGAAATCTAATTAGATGTCAGTTTATCCTTCTAACCCCCCCCCCCCCCTTGCTCCAAATCCATCAGTCTGGCAAGCAAATTGAATCTCTAGCCACAGATATCGCTGATAAAAATCTTGTCCAGCAATCAGTTTATATTCCCAACTGCATAGTTACATTTATTCTCAGAAAAGACATTTGGATGTAAGTTTTGCTTTGCTCTGTGAATAAAAAAATGTAAGAAGGAGCAAAAACTTGGGAAAGTTACTTTGGGAGACTATGTCTTCCAGAATCCATGCTGACTGAGGGATTCTGGAAACCATACTTCCACAAAGTTTACTTTTCAAAACCCTGAGAAGAATCCTGCTGTCTCAGTAAAAGATCACTCTAGTCCTGTCATTCATCTCTCCAGACAATTTAGGACTACATATCCCAGCATCCCTCTCCATTGGCTTTGGTTGCTTAGGACTTCTGGGAGTTCCATTCCAGCAACATCTTGTGGATCACACAATTCCCATCCCTGCAGAGCATTTTAAGGTAATATTGCTGTTGTTTCCAACACTATAGTATACAAAGTTATGTGTCCCTCTGTACATGGAGGCTCTGTATGGTCATCATAGTTTAAGCCATGGTTGGGTTTTTTTAAAGTCCAGGATCTACTTTAAAGCAATTGTAGCACATACTGACAGTAGGGATGTGTGGTAAACATTTTATCTCCTTAGTATGAACTGCTGCAAGAAATGCATCATTTCCGTGAATGTTTCTGTGTGTTGCTGCAAAATGTGCTATCTTAGAAAATATGACAACTGCTGCCTTTTAGAAAAATAGTAGCCCTGTTGTATATTGTTGATAGAAAACACAGAGACGGGAATTTTATGCAAAGTCTATTTTTCACAAAATTTTAGAAACTACAATTGGGGAAAATCCCTGTTTTGTGTTTCATGTTTTGAGCTGGAAGTGAGAGCTCCCAAGGGGATTGGAGAATCCTTGAGGTCCGACCTAATAGTGCCAAGAAAACAGTCACCAAATTGAAGCTCAAAAGTAATAGGACTTGTGTCCTTAGCTAGCAGGAGCATTAGCATTTACAACTGGATGAACATGATTCCAGCAGATACTATT
>NC_056529.1:14913305-14925020 GCF_019175285.1 Sceloporus undulatus | reverse complement strand
CCATGATGCATAACCCAGTTTTGGGGAGAGCAGCATTCTTAACATATTCATGGTGGGGTTATCAGGAAAGTACATCATAGTAAAAGCAAGTTTTCCCCACCTTTGTTGTTCCATTTTTGTAAGAGGTGATGAGAGTTGGCAGACATATAAGCGGTATGTTTCACCACATTGTATCTGCTGAATGACAAAAAGTTATGATGATGGTGTCGGTTGTTACAGATGACATACAGGACAGTAATCCTGTGACTTTAGTAGTTGTGCAGGTGAGAGGATTTCAGCAGACTTCCCAGCTAAAATTCTGTCTTCTGCCTATCTGTTAAAGGAACAGGTGCCTTGTGCCTTAGTTCACCTGGCAACTCTAGTTACACACCACCACCAAAAAAAAAAAGAGGGAATGCACTACTTTACAAAGGAGGAGGAAGAGACAAAAGAAGATACAGACTGGGTAAAAAAATGTGCACTTGCTAATTCATATGTATGGATGCAAATCTGGGAATAATTACTATAATTGGACTAGAGATACAATACAGATCTCACCACACATGGAAAGACTGTGAGGAGATGCTCTGTATATTTGCTCAGTGTGGTCTTCAGCTGCCAATTGCTCAAGGTCTCTGCTGTTCTCTTGTCTTCTGTTTCTTGATCTTTGAACAAGACTGGAACTAGGCAGCCCTTTAAACAGTGGAGTGACCCTTCCTAGTTCTATCTTCTGAGAATGCACCGTCACCCTACATAGCATCATTTCAAAAGTCTAAAGCAGGGAAGCATCATCACTCTTGAATTCTCACTGAGCTCATTAAACAAGAGGGACAACTGTGCCAGAATCAACGTTCTAGATTCTCAATTCAATTCACATGATCTGAAAAGAAGTCCACTGATATCAGTGAAACCTGGAACACAATCAAAGGAAGATTCATAAGAAATCTGACACAGAGCTTGGAAGCATTGTTGGAATACAAGTTCTCTTAGTTAGCAATGGTGATGCTGTGTTGGGGGAGTTGTAGTTCTCTGTGCTAGCTGACCAGGCCACAGATAGTCACCGGATGGTTTATAGATGCTCACAAGATAGTCTGAAGGCATATTCACTCAGGAACAAGCCCCACTCTGCCCAATGGCATTTGTCCCCTTGTATAGTTGCATAAAGGGAGCTAGCAAGGTATAGTGGTCTGAGTGTTGGACTACAACTTTTTATTAACTAAAGGAACCAAGCTGAAAACAAAATACATAAAAGAACCAATGATGTTAAAAAGAAAGGGAGAAGTCTGATGTAGCTGCAAGATAAAGTTGAAGAACTGTCCCCTAGTGTTATTATGACTGTGCAGCAGATGCTGGATTCTTCTTCCTCTGATCAAACATGGGTTCGTAACTGCCCCTAAAAATCTCACTGCTCCAAGCAACAATGGAGATTATTTGTAAACTCCGGTTGCCACCTGCTTACTTCTAAACAAGAATGCTTAGAGTTACAACCTCATCAATTGCCCCATTGTGTATCTTATACTGGTACATCCACCGCCTGCTTTGTGATTCAGAGTATCCCTGCTTATTTAATGTGTGCACATAACTACAGGGATGTCATTTATCTTGGCTGTTGCAGATACAGACATATTCATCCCAGAAAAGATGGGTGACAAGTATTGGCATACACAAGATACTAGGAAGTCCACCTGAAGTAAATCAGATTCACTTGCTGTGGTGTCTCTGAGAAACGTGGAATGGTGTAAATAAGTTGTATATCCCTTTTCCTACCTTTGCCACCTAAAAAAATTCCTGCAGCTAAATTAAGTTTTCATATTTGTTTGAATTTTGGCAGAACATTCCTGTGTCACGTCAGTGCTGTGTAGAGAACGGATGAATTTATCAGTTTTGCTGTCTACATGTAATCTTACAACAAGAAAAGAAAAGATGTGTGTGTGTGTGTGTGTGTGAGAGAGAGAGAGAGAGAGAGAGAATGTCTGAAACTTGGTATAGATACTGAAGGGACCTGGAGGTGTTCACTTACACCCATTCATTTGGATGGATGGATGGATGGATGGATGGATGGATGGATGGATGGATGGATTAATCTGAGATAAATAAAATCTCTCTGACCATAGACTGCAGTACCATCTTCAGTTGTGAGATGGCAGACTTCCCCAACTTTCCCTAACCACAGGGAAAAAAATATAGTCAAACCTGGGATATTGATTTCTCCAGATGATCTTGAGATGGTTTCATATGGCACTTCTGTGGCGGATGGGAGGAGGAAACAGAGGAGCCTTGCTGCAATAACACTTGGCTACATTACATCCCAGTTGGATTTGCGTAACGCACTCTGTTCAGGGTTGCCTTTGGAAACTGTTTGGAAACTTCAGCAAGTCTAAAATGCTGCAATCAGGCAACTGGAGCTGGTTACAAGGAACATATAACCGCCTGTTGAAACAGCTTCACTGGCTGCCAGTCCATTTCCAGTCAGAATTCAAAGTGTTGGTTTTGACCTTTATGCCCTTTGTGGCTTGGGTCCACACTGTCTGTAACACCACATCTCCCACTATGAGCCTGCCCAAGTTTTAAGATCTTCAAGGAAAGGTTTTCTCTCAGTCCCGCCACCATCACAGGGACATTTGGTGAGGACCTGCTCAGTGGCTGCTCCCAGACTGTGGAATTTCATCTCATAGGAGCTTCAGTAGACTCTCTCTGTCCTTTCCTTTCTCCAGCCAGCTAAGTCCTCTGGCCTAAGGCCTTTGGTTGGACATCTATGTAACAGAAAAGGTGGGGTTGTGTTTTTAATCTTTGTTATGATGATGTCTGTTTTTATATTATTTTAACTTGCTTTTGATTGGACTTATCTTTAATTCTTGATGCTTAGTGTTCAACATCAAGCCTACCTTAGCACTTTCTTCTCTGACTTTCTTTAGTAATTGTTCCAAAGGTTTGTGGTTTTCTGCCTTTACTATGGTGTCCTCTGCATATCTTATGTTGTTAACATTCCTTCCTCCAATCTTTACTTCTCCTTCTTCTGAGCCAAGCCTGAACTCTCCCTGGAAGCCAGGATGACTAAACCGAGCCTGTCGTACTTTGGCAACATCATGAGAGGGCATGACCTAGTAGAAAAGACAATGAAGATTTTCACACCTGGTTGAATCACTGGGAAAATGTCACTCAAACATCCCTCAAAGGTGGAGGAAGTGCATGTGTGTGTGGAATTGCAATTGTCTACCCTTCTAGTGTCCCTGAATCATCTCAAGAGGAGCAGATTTCCTATGAATGCAAACTTTGCGTTCATAGAAAATCCACTCCCCTGGAATGATTCAGGGACACTAAGAGGGAATGACGATTGCATGAAGATTGAGGAAGTGTACCTGGCTTTCACACACACACACACACACACACGCTTCATCCACCTTTGAGGGACATTTGAGTGACATTTTCCCAGTGATTCAGCCAGGTATGAAAATCTTCAGTGATGCTAGAGAAGATAGAAGGTAATAGAAAGAGAGACAGACCACATGCCAGATGGATATACTCAATCAAGTAGGCTACAGGCCTGAACCTAAAGGACCTGAGCAGGGCAGTTGAGGATAGGGATTCTTGGAGGTTTCTCATTCACAGAATCGCCATGACTTGAGGTCTATTCAACGGCAGTTAAGAACACCAACAGACAACACTTTGAGAACTGTAGTTCAGGGAAGTGCACTTGTGCAGTACAGCTGTCTTAAAGAGAATTCCAAGTACTTTGCTTAAGTACAAATTTGGGGCTTCTACAATGATGGAGACATGGAAGTTAAAGGGATACAACATATGTTGTGTAAATGCACTCTTTGTATCATAATGCATGCAGATGATGATCACGATTGTGAGGTAAATTCCATATTCAAATCAATTTGGTTATTAAAGCTAGAGACCTATAAACAGTATGTTCCTTCTCTATTAAATGTAACATTGTTTCTTTCCCTCTAGAATTTCAGATTGTTTTGTATATACAGTTTTTCCTTTTGTTAAAGACTAAGACGGTGTTGTGTTTTGTTGCACACCAGAATATAACAACAGGTCAGTCATGTAGCTCACCAGCATGGCTTAATTGTGCAGCAGCGTCCACAATGGATCTTCCCATGGATCTGGCCAAAAGTGTTTACAACCTTGCTGCCTCTCAGAGTTGCATATCTATAAGACATGAACATTGCTCTGGAAATGGAAAACTATATATATTTGCAGCAGATTTATCAGAAGTAAAGTTTTCTGAATATAGTGAGACAAAAGCCTCAACTGAAGTTACATAGCAGGTTTTCACGTTCTGCAAAATTTCAGACCTGGTAAATACTTGCCAGTAAGAACATCTCCTATCTTCTGAAATACTGAATAGATGTATTTATTCCTTGCAACAGGACCTAACCATTTGGAATGCAAAGCTGTCTGCCCACTTACAGCTCAAAAGAATCCAATAACTAAAACCTCAGACCTCTCCTGTCTCTTGAACATGAACAAAACTCATCCCTCAAAATCCTTTCGGATGGAACGGTTTGTTCAGTTCTCCCACGGAACCAAATCAGGACTTGATTGCACCGCACACTGAAGCTCAGTTGCTGTTAAGTGGACCATGCTGCCACATAGTGGAAATCCAGTGCATCCTGTCTTCAGCACTCTGCAATATGTCTCACATCTGTAAAGATGAAATAATGAGGCTTGTTCATTCCTCTAATAATTAACGGTGCATTTGCACTCCACGTGGATCACTGTTGATGTTTACTGTTTCATCAAGTATGATGGATGCCTTGTGTTTGCAAATTCAGATTAGCATAATTTTTTAACCAAGGGACCCATGAAAAGGTTCAATTATGAAGCAATCTCATTAATACCGGGGCTTGTTAAACTAATAGAAAGAGACAAGGCCCAACAGCTCTGATATGGATATGTGTGCTTCGAATATAATTAATGGAGGAGGATTCCAGGGCCAAAACAGGCTGGCGTTCTGTGAAATATGACATGCTGGAATAATCAGGTCAATAAATGCTACTGAGCCTAAAATCGTATGTTTCTTTACTTCTTCTTTTTGCAGTCTAATTATCTCAGTTTATTTTTTTCCCCTACTAAAACCATGAAGCTATTACAAGGTTGACAACTTACTTAGAAATTTCCGATCATGCATGGGACATGAGTAATCCTACCATCTCAAAAATTTAGAGTATATTAGTACGTAGTAAGCTAATTCCACACAGTGATTCTTTCTTCCAAACATCTGAAATCAGAATAAGTACACAGTGCTCAGTCTTTTTTCATCTTCAGGTGCACTCACATAAAACCTAAATAGAACATTGGGCCTTCTCTTTTGGATCTTGCTTCCTTTTTGGCACACTACGTTTTCATATAGCCCAAAGCAACTCAGCCTGCAGATGTTGTGAAGGAAGGATCTCATCATCTGTATTCATTAATCATGTAGAAAACATATGTCAAGATGATAATCAGCTTTCGGATGAGCTTGTATGATTGCTCCAGATTTTTCCACACCTGTCTACCATCACTTATCGCTTCTCTGATGCCACATGGTTGGCAAATGTATACAACTCGAAATTGTTTTGGTATTTCAATATGAATCTGGCATGAGAATAACTGCATCCTGTAATAACCACAGCATGTCTCAAGTTTAGCTTCATTTTTAAATTTCAGGAATGTAGAAAGCTGCTTTAAAGCATCTTATCTAGTATTGGGTATTTTGAGTAGCTTCAGGGTCTTGAGCAATCACTTTTTAATGGGAGAAGGCACTGAATAAGGGTCTCTCTACCATCATAGCAAGATGCCTGGGTTGCAGAACCACTCTAGAGCTTTTAGGTAGCTGTCATAAAGGAACACAATGATCCCTCAAGACCCCAAAACCAATCCCCCAGTCTTCTGTCATCTCAAAATTAAGTCTGTTCTGAATTGTGTCATGTAGGACAAGGGTGGGCAAAGACCTGGGGCCACCTGCAGTCCCATGTCTTTACCTCTGCCATCATGGATAAGAAAGAGTTATATGAGCCAAAGATCTGATATCTGCTCCTATATGCACCTGAGCCCTGGTGGTCATGTATACTATAAGACAGTCATCAGTTTGAAAGCCTTCCAGAAGACACTACTGTCTTCCAAAGCTAGGGAACTTCTTTCAGGCTGAAATGCTATTTTAGAGTTCTTGGGGTACCATTCCAGGAGTCAGCAAGGCAAAGGGGGATACTAAATCACCACCATTCTAGTACACTTTATTGTCAGTACCTAAACCTAAGAAGAAGATTTTCAACAATTTAGATGGAAGGGGGTTTACATAATTTGGGAAACTACCAAAAGGACATCTGGAGAACCCCAAAGGGCTAGAGAAGGCCACCAAGCCCAGTATCCAATTGCTACCTTATGCATGCCTAAGTTCTTCTTCAGAGGTAGTGGGGCATTTTCAGCTGAGGCTCAGCATCTGGATTCAGTTAAAGGTCATAGAGAAGCAAAGCTACAGATACCATTGCACATATCAGTGCATATTCTTGGCAGGTGCATGTCCATCTGCCGCTGCTGAAATTAAACACATAGCTTTACATGTGAAAGGTGATTGTACCCAGAATGGGTACCAGGGCCTGAGGTTCCCCACTCTGTTGTAGTACTTAGTATTCTCTCTTTAAAGGGTTTTCTAAGCTCATGTTGGGTTGGGTTTGAAGAGAGAGAATCATAAAAAGTAGAAAACTTGAGAGCTATATCTGTTCAGCAAATTGAGCAACAGACACACAGCTTAGGTAGTCACATTATAGTGAGATGCATTGTTCTTTCTATTACAATTATGGTCACTATCTCCAGTGCAGAAAACCCCATGACAGGTTCACCTTAGGGTTGCCATAAGTTGGAAATGACTTGAAGGCACATAACAAACAACAAGTGGCTTATGCAGATATGAAGGTTTAAAAAGTGACTTCTAACTTTGGCAGGACCACAACACTCAGAATTCCAAAATCACATAGCCAAGGCTGGAGAATTCTGGAACTGTAGTCCAAAAAGTAAGTTTCCCAAGCTTCAGGGCAACCAAAGAACAATGTCTTTTGTAGGGGAGAGGTACACTGCTTGGTGATATTTCATAAGAGTACATCATATCATGGATTCATAAGAATACATCATATCATAGGTGGGTGCAATGAAAAATCTCTGGTACAGTAAAAGGGAGTATCCAACAAAGGTATCCCAAAACACATGCTTCCTGGGGCAAAAACCAAGATGGTGCTCCCATCCCATGTACATTGCCATTCCCCTCCCATTCTAGGTCCAAAAGCTGGATCTTCATTGAGCATTGAGAATGGATTGGAGCCACACTCCAGGAAAAGCCTAGAAAAGTCACCTTTTGGATTCAAACTCCCAGGATCCTCCAGCCAACATGGGCATGCTTTTCTCTTCTGGTTCATGATAAGCTGCATTGCAGATTCAGCTCTCTCCTCAAACACTTTCCTGCTGCCTTGCTGCATCTGATGCCACTTTCTCAATTTACCTAATAGCATGGCCAGTTGCCAGAGGTTAAGCCCCAAATGGGAGAGAAGCTTTGAAACTCTGTTAGTTTCTGATGTACATGTAAGTTCCCCCATGGAAGGACTTGGACTTTTTTTTTCTTTTTCCCAGTAAGAAACAACTTCATCAGTTCATGTCCACAGAAGCAGAGTTGTACATTTGCACATCTGGCATCTCAGTTCCATTGAGCAACCTTGCCATTCAGCACAAGGGTTATGTGGCAGAATTGATGGAGAACTCCACAGGTAGAGGTTTACATGTCACAACCCCTATATAGGATCTCAGCCAAGGACTACACCATAAACCTCATTGCCTCAAATACACGACTCTTCTGAAATGAATAAAATTTGGAGGACAGGAAGCTATGATATTCTGGAAAATCTATAAATATTATAAGCACGCACTCCATGAGAAATTAGAAGCTTTTTTTGGCAGCTTTAAATCATTTCAATGAAATGGATCACGTGCAGAAATACAATACATTCCTAACAATTCATTGTTGAGACTCATACCCACTTCCTCACGCTAATTTTTGTTTGCTCGATTCATTATCTCTGCGCTATCATGCACATGCTCTTACCCGGTCATATGATCTTTATTAGTTTTAGTTTTGTTTCTATTTCTTTAATCAACAAAAGAAGGATTTAAAATCATTTTTTTTAAAGTTACCAAAAATACTTGAGTATGGATGAATCACTCATGTTATAAACACTGCATTCTATGAAACATTCAGTAACTCACAGCATCCAAGCAGAAACCACAAATGAGAGAAATAGATGAGATCTAGTGTCAATGGGAGATAGGTGTTTCTTTTAATTTCCTTTTTAAAAATCAAAAGTATTCTAACACAAAACATTAAAAGTCATGTTTAGTTTTGCTGTTATCATTTGTCAAATTTCCAGCAATCCTCTTGTCTCTCTGTGTGTCTTTAAGCAGTGTAATGAAACCTAATAAAAGAGAGCCTGTTTGCTAGATTAATTTCAATTTGTAAATGTTGATTAGTTCCATGCAAGGGTGTAATGATCCAGCAGGGAGGAAGAAATGACACTGGAAACAGATTTCAAAGAATATCGCAGCTGTATGTGAGAGCGCTGTTGCTTAGAGTTACAAAGGAGGCACAGTTCACTTTGGGAATGGTCTGTTCTTGCAACAACAGCAACAACAACAACAACAAAGAGTGTGTGGGGAGAGAGATTAGAAAAGGTCTGATGTTTCTTTTCATCTTAGAGTGGAACTAGGAGAGACCTTTAAGGGTGTATTATTCCAGGGCCATTTTATAAAACTCCCAATTGCTGTAACGTAGGACTTATAATCAGATGGACTGACTTCATTCATCAGGTCTATAAGGAGTAACTTCAGGAGGGGCTGAAGGAGGCAAGGGAGATTTTCAATGCTATGTCATCTTCCCACATTAATCTCATCCCTTCTTCCCCCTCTCTCTTATCTGTCTTTTTTTAAATCTGCTCTACACTGTCAGAGAAAAGAGGACTTCTGGTTTTTTATCTTAATTTCTGTCTCAGGATTCTCTAGGATGGAGCCATGGCAGTGGCATCAAACTACGTTATTTCTACAGTGCAGATGTACCCTTGGACACCGGGATTCAAATCCCTGCTCAGCCATGAGAACCTAATCCGTAACCTTGGGCAGCTGACACTCTCTCAGCCTCAGAGGAAGACAAGGGCAAACCACCTCTGAAAAAAATCTGTCAAGAAAACTCTATGATAGGTGTGCCCTAGGGTTGCCATAAGTCAGAAATGACTTCAAAGCATGCGACAAAGGTAGCTATGGGGAGGAGAGCAAAAAGAGGACATTGCCCTCCAAATGAGAACTCTCCCACCCCAAATGATAGTTTCTTCACTCTCCAAAATTCTAGCATTCCATTAGCTTAAAACTTCATTTGTGCATTGAGAAATACAATTTAGGTATCCCCAAGAAAAGGAGGAGACAATATTCCCAAGGGAAAGTTAAAAAAAAGAGTTCTAAAAGTGAATAATGTTCAGTGTCTCAGTCTCTCCAAATCTGGGAACTGAAGGAAAATTTCATGGAGGGGAAGAATTATTCTTGGGTGTGCAAATCCTTCGTTCCACTCTTCTTGATAGATGCACCTGTGTCTTATATTCAACTGAACCTAAAACACACTCGCTTCAGAGCTGCCAAAGAGAATAACTTCAAAATTAGTTTTAAGAAGAATTCAAATGATGATGTGATGAAATCACCCTACCTGAGCAATGCTCCAGGACTCCAAAAAATGCAATGACATAGTAAAGCCATCTATAGCTGAGGCATGGAAGGATGATGCCTTGAGTCCTACACACTCTTACCGTTGTCTCATCATGGCATCAGTTTGCTATGATATTCATTCTTCTGAATTGTATCTTCCCAAACTCTGCTGAAAAACAATCTCTCTCTATGGCAAATCATTTTCCTTCCCTTCTTAAAAATGGGGGGGGGGGACCAAACAGGTGGGTTTTAAAAATGAAGCCACAAACAGCTGATGGATTTCCCCTCCCGAGGTGGAAGATCATTGATCACATGGGCTTTCGTTGTTATTAAAGCTTCCACAACATTTGTATTAACGAATCACCTTTGTGTCTTCAAAAGGCAAAGGGTAGACAGCCATTTATGGGAGGTGGCAGGATGGTGGTGGTGGCCGGAAGACCCAGTCAGAAAGCAAAATCTCCAACTGAGTGCTGGAGAGTGACACAGTTGGTGTCAATGGGAGGTAGATGTGCTCCAGCTGAGACAAGCCAAGAAGAAAAATGAAGAGCGGAAAGTCTTTCCATGATTCCCTCTTTCCCCTGTTTACTCCCTTCCCCAAATCCAGGCTATTCATTCAAATCCAGGCCAGGAAAAGGAGGTGGAAGGAGGAAAGAATTAAACCTCAGCACTGATGACAGCGTCAACAAGTTTGGATGGAGATGGGAGAGAATAAAGTTGCTTGCTGGATGTAGAGACAGGAGAAAAGGAGGTGTCTCTTCTCCCTGATTTGTTGCAAGGCATTTACTTTAGATAAGTGCTGTTTGAGTGGGTGACCTCAGAAGTGTTTTGTACCCTGCCTTGCTGTTAATTGTCTGCTTGAGATTAGGCTCCACTAATGGTGTCACAGCATGAAAGAGAGATGTAAGGCTACAGCAAGAAGGATGTTCTCTCCCACTCCCCTTTTGCTGGTTTCCCTGAATCCTCAAAGCTGCCGCAGCAAGGAATACAAACAGGAATAGGTCAGATCCTATAGGAAACCAGTGAGGCAATAGATGGAATGCTGCAATCATATGTCATATGTTCCCATTGTGGTGGATGGAGATTCTAGTGCCTTTGGAGCAGCAGATCCAGATTTTGTGGGTCCTTGAACAGATCAAGCCAGAAATCTCCCTGGAAGCCAAGATGGTCAAACTGAGGCTGATGTACTTTGGCCACATCATGAGAAGGCAGGAGTCATTGGAAAAGACAATAATGCTAGGAAACAGGGAGGGAAGTAGTAAGAGAGGAAGACCATAAACCGGATGAATAGACTCAATCAGGGAGGTGAAGGGCTTGCCCGGTGAGGACGCGAGAGAGAGCCTTCTCGGTGGCTGCTCCTGCCCTTTGGAATGTACTTCCATGAGAAGCAAGGCTAGCCCACTCTTTGCTTGCCTTTTGTTGGCAGGTAAAAACAGGTCTGTTCAGGCAGGCTTTTAATATATAGACATGGGATGCATTTTATATGGGACAGGTATTGTGATTTTCTTGTGGTTTTAATATTTGTAATTTTATATTGTTTTTAGCTGATGTTTTAATTTTTTTAATTGTAATACGTTTTTTTTTAAATAGTTATTGTGTGCCGTCTTGGGTCCCTTCGGGGAGAAGGGCAGGATAGAAATTAAATAAATAAATTAAATAAATAAATTTCCCCACCACCACATACACACATACACTCACAGCTAGACACCTGCATGTGGCTCTCCAGATGCTGTTGGTCTGTACCTTCCATAATCCCTTATCAGTGTCAATGCTAGCCAAAATAGATGGAATTTGCAGTCCAGCAATGTCTAGAATCTTATATCCTCCCCATACGTGAAACAGATGCTAGTCTGCTGCAAAAGAGTAGATGTGGAGACCTTGGGTGGCCACTTGAAAAAAAATTAATGGCTGCGGTACCTTTAATAGTTATGTGGAAGTGGGACTTTCAATAAGTGGCGCTTGTATGATAAGCTCAATCTCTACAACTGTTAAATGAGCAGTTTCCAAAGGCAGCCT